>NC_057798.1:729927228-729935513 GCF_018294505.1 Triticum aestivum | reverse complement strand
GACCGGCAGCAAACCCAGACGCGGGGTGGGGAGAGAAAGATAGGGCAACTGCCCGAACATGCCTGACCCTAAAGTATATATATGGGCCATAGATTTCATCGGATGTCTGGGCACTGGTGAACGTGCTAGGCTACAGACAACCGAGCAAGGTCGGATGTTCGAGACATGGGGAATTTTTTGGGCTCGGCATGATTGCTTGCTACCTCTTGAGCAAGCATTGGTTTTTCCCTTGAAGAGGAAAGGGTGATGCAGCAAAGTAGCGTAAGTATTTCCCTCAGTTTTTGAGTACCAAGGTATCAATCTAGTAGGAGGCTCCTCAAAAGTCCCACGCACCTACACAAACAAACAAGAACCTCGCAACGAACATGATAAAAGGGGTTGTCAATCCATTCACGGAAACTAGCAAAAGTGAGATCTGATAGAGATAATATGATAAGATAAATATTTTTGGTATTTTTATGATATAGATTGGAAAGTAAAAGATGCAAATAAAAATAGATGGCAAACTTATATGATAAAAGATAGACCCGGGGGCCATAGGTTTCACTAGTGCCTTCTCTCAAGACAGCATAAGAATTACGATGGGCGAACAAATTACTATCGAGCAATTGATAGAAAAGTGCATAGTTATGAGAATATCTAGACATGATCATGGATATAGGCATCACGTCTGTAACAAGTAGATCAAAACGATTCTGCATCTACTACTATTACTCCACACATCGACCGACTCCTGCCTGCATCTAGAGTATTAAGTTCATAAGAACAGAGTAACACATTAAGCAAGATCACATGATGTAGAGGGATAAACCCATGCAATATGATATAAACCCCATCTTTTTATCCTCGATGGCAACAATACAATATGTGCTGTGCTGCCCATGCTGTCACTGGGAAAGGACACCGCAAGATTGAACCCAAAGCTAAGCACTTCTCCCATGGCAAGAAAGATCAATCTAGTAGGCCAAACCAAACTGATAATTCGAAGAGACTTGCAAAGATAACCAATCATACATAAAATAATTTAGAGGAGATTCAAATATTTCTCATAGATAAACTTGATCATAAACCCACAATTCATCAGATCTCGACAAACACACCGCAAAAGGAGTTACAGCGAATAGATCTTCAAGAGGAGTAAGGAGAACTTTGTATTGAGAATCAAAGAGAGAGAATAAGCCATCTAGCTAATAACTATGGACCCGAAGGTCTGTGGTAAACTACTCACAACTCATCGGAGAGGCCTTGGTGGTGATGGAGAGTTCCTCCATGGTCGATTCTCCCTACGGCAGAGCATCGATGAAGGCTCCAAGATGGGATGTCGTGGATATAGAAGGTTGTGGCAGTGGAATTAGGTTTTCGTGGTGCTCCTGGATGAATTCGGGGTATGTAGATATATATAGGAGGAAGAAGTAGGTCAGTGGACGTTCGAGGGGCCCACGAAGGTGGGGGCACGCCCACCCTTACAGGGCGCGCCGGGCACCCCATGACCGCCTCGCTCATTGCTTGACGTCCACTCCAAGTCCCCTGGTTTGCATTTGTTCCAAAAAGATCGCTCCCGAAGGTTTCATCCCGTTTGGACTCCTTTTGATATTCCTTTTCTTCGAAACACTGAAATAGGGAGAAAAACAACAATTCGGGTTGGGCCTCCGGTTAGTAGGTTAGTCCCAAAAATGATATAAAAGTGTAAAGTAAAGCCCATAAACATCCAAAATAGGTAATATAATAGCATGGAACAGTCAAAAATTATAGATACGTTGGAGATGTATCAAGCATCCCCAAGCTTAATTCCTGCTCATCTTCGAGTAGGTAAATGATAAAAACAGAATTTTTGATGTGGAATGCTACCTAGCATAATTCTCAATGTAATTTTCTTTATTGTGGCTTGAATGTTTAGATCCAAATGAGTCAAAATAAAAGTTCATATTGATATGATAAACAATAATACTTCAAGCATACTAACAAAGTAATCATGTCTTTTCAAAATATCATGGCTAAAGAAAGTTATCCCTACAATATCATATAGTCTGGCTACGCTCTATCTTCATCACACAAAGTATTTAATCATGCACAACCCCGATGACAAGCCAAGCAATTGTTTCATACTTTAGTATTCTCAAACTTTTTCAACTTTCACGCAATACATGAGCGTGAGCCATGGACATAGCACTATATGTAGAATAGAATGGTGGTTGTGGAGAAGACAAAAAAGAGGAAGATAGTCTCACATTGACTAGGCGTATCAAAGGGCTATGGAGATGCCCATTAATAGATATCAATGTGAGTGAGTAGGGATTGCCATGCAATAGATACACTAGAGCTATAAATGTATGAAAGCTCAACAAAAGAAACTAAGTGGGTGTGCATACAACTTGCTTGCTCACGAAGACCTAGGGTGTTTTGAGGAAGCCCATCATTGGAATATACAAGCCAAGTTCTATAATGAAAATTCCCACTAGTATATGAAAATGACAACATAGAAGACTCTCTATTATGAACATCGTAGTGCTATTTTGAAGAACAAGTGTGGTAAAAGGATAGTAGCATTGTCCCTTCTCTCTTGTTCTCTCATTTTTTTATTTGGCCTTTCTCTTTTTTTTTGTAAAGTCGGAAGTCTCATCCCGACTTGTGGGGGAATCATAGTCTCCATCATTCTTTCCTCACTTGGGACAATGCTCTAATAATGCAAATCATCACATTTTTATTTACTTACAACTCAAGATTACAACTCGATACTTTGAACAAAATATGACTCTATATGAATGCCTCCGGCGGTGTACCGGGATATGCAAAGAACCAAGAGTGACATGTATGAAAATCATGAGGGTGGCCTTGCCACAAATACGATGTCAACTACATGATTATGCAAGAGAAATATGATAATGATAATGTGTGTCATGATAAACGGAATGGTGGAAAGTTGCATGGCAATATTATCTCGGAATGACTATGGAAATGCCATAATAGGTAGGTATGGTGGCTGTTTTGAGGGACGTATATGGTAGGTGTATGGTACCGGCGAAAGTTGCGCGGCACAAGAGAGGCTAGCAATGGTGGAAGGGAGAGAGTGTGTATAATCCATGGACTCAACATTAGTCATAAAGAACTCATCTACTTATTGCAAAAATCTACAAGTAATCAAAAACCAAGCACTACGTGCATGCTCCTAGGGGGATAGATTGGTAGGAAAAGACCATCGCTCGTCCCCGATCGCCACTCATAAGGAAGACAATCAATAAATAAATCGTGCTCCAACTTCATCACAAAGCGGTTCACCATACGTGCATGCTATGGGAATCACAAACATCAACACAAGTATTCCTTAAATCCATAATTACCCAACTAGCATGACTCTAATATCACCATCCTCATATCTCAAAACAATTATCAACCATCAAATTGATCATAGCATCCAATTCACTTTGTATGATAGTTTTTATTATACCCAACTTGGATGCTCATCATTCTAGGACCAATTTTATAACCATAGCAAATACCATGTGTAGCGACCAGACCTCAAATAGTCTGATCTCTGTGCATCAGTGTCATCCCTGGATCGGTAATGCTGACACGCACAATACTTGAAGGATTTATAACAGAGTAGCAATCACACACCTATTACATCGAATGTCTCAAAAGAGAACTTATTATAATAATATGGCTTAAGGCCATCTAAGAACGATAACAACGGAATGCTTGGAAGATAAAATGAGTCCATCAACTCCAACGACATAGCTGAGTAAAAGATCACGACCTAAGGCACCTTACTCGTCGTCTGAAAAGTCTGCAACATGAACGTTGCATCCCGAAAATGGGTCAGCACATGGAATATGCTGGTAATGTAACACATAAAGAGTAATGAACAGATGATTGCTATCACTACATGCAATATGGTTGGTGTAAAGCTCTATGGTTACAGCTTTGGATAAAGCCAATTTTTTTCCTACAACAAAGGAATAAACTTATTTAACTATCATGGTGGTTGTTAAATATTGAGAAGGTTCACCCAACTTAATCCCAATTAAGCATCATCATTAAACCCAATCAAATTATTTAAGTAACATGATGAGATCCATACGATAATCCAAGAACCAGATACTCAAGATGTCCATAACCGGGGACATGGCTAACCATGATTAGTTTGTACACTCTGCATAGGTTTGCACACTTTTCCCCACAAGACTTGATCGCCTCCGTTGAATTTCTCACACTACATGGTGTTTGAGAATCAGATGACCGAGACACAGTCTTTCAGAAGCGTTAGCACCTAACGATGGATAGACAGTTACACCTACTTTCCCATACATCTGCTAGTCTACCACTGTAAGATTTCACACAACTTAATCAACTATGCTAGATCCCATAATAGCTTGTGGCTGCACACGAAAGTTTCTAGCCTGAATAATCTTATGATCCCTTTGAGCCTGGGTGGCGGTCCATAGGAAAATCACAGTCAAATTTTATAGTACCAATATCTTGTTTAAGTTGTCTAAATTGTTTAAGTTGGCTAAAGAAAAAGAGTGATTCGAGACGAAACTCTAGGCGCTTGAATCGCTTGATTCCGATAAACGAGCGAAAAGATAAACTAAATCTAAGATTCGGGTTGAAATCACGATCGAAAATAATCACGGAAAAACCCTGGAAAAAGAAAACTGACGAAGAGGCTAACGAACGAACTTTCCATACCTGTGGCTAAATGGTGAAAACCGTTCGTTAAAACGAACGAACGAACAGGCGTTCGCTAAATAACTAAACCAAAAAAAAAAACAGATCTATATATAAAAAAATAGGGTTTTCTAAAAAAACAGAACGATTTTTTTCTCGAAAACCGAGCTACCTCGGAACGTTGAAAACGTCGGCGGCGGCGGCGGGGTTAGAGTTTGGGGCGCGGGTGGGCTGGCGGGCTTTGGCGGGGTGGCTCAGCGGCTCGGGTGGCTTATATAGCCTGAGGCGACGGGGAGTCCGGGTCGCCCACGGCCCATTAAGTCGGTTTCGTTTGTTTTTTAAATAATTCCGCAACAGAAAAACAAATAAAAGAAATACTAAATGGACACCAAAAATCCTGAAATAAATTTTACTCGTCCTCTAAAACTAATTCAGACTGGGTGAACATTTATTTAGGCCTCTAATGCAATTTTGAAAAACGCATATTTTTCCTAATTCAAATAAAATAGCGATAAAACTTTGAATAAAATTCTTATTTGATTTTAATATTTAATCTCCAATATTTCTTTATTTTGGGAAAGCCATTTTATCCCCTCTCTTTTATTTTCATAAAGAAATATTTCAAGAGAAAATAATTAAAATCAAACGACCATCTTTTCAAAATTTGAGAGCACTCAAATATGAGAATAACGAAATCCCCAACTCTCTCTACGGGTCCTTGAGTTGCGTAGAATTTCTAGGATCAAGCCAAAATGCAATAAAATATGATATGCAAGGATGATCTAATGTATAACATGCCAAATTGAAAATTTGGGATGTTACAAACCTACCCCCCTTAAGATGAATCTCGCCCTCGAGATTCGGGTTGGCTAGAAAATAGGTGAGGGTAGTCCTTCCGTAGGTCTTCCTCTCGCTCCCAGGTTGCTTCCTCCTTGGTATGATGGCTCCGTTGAAATTTTGCAGAATTTGATAACTTTGCTGCGTGTGACTCGGCTGGCAAACTCAAATATCTTCACTGGTTTCTCCTCGTAGGTTAAATCGTTATCCAACTGAATCGCTTCCAGCGGCACTGTATCTCTCAGAGGAAAATCGGCCATCTCTGCATGGCATTTCTTTAACTGAGAAACGTGGAACACGTCGTGAACTCCTAACAAACCTTCAGGCAATTCCAATGTGTAAGTAACTTCTCCCATATGTTCGAAAACTTTATATGGTCCCACAAATCATGGCGCTAACTTTCCCTTGACTCCAAAACGTTTCACACCTCGAAGTGGGGACACCCAAAGATATACTCTGTCTCCGACTTCGTAAACTGTCTCCTTGCATTTCGAATCTGCATAGCTCTTCTACCTGGACTGGAATACTTTGAGTCTATCATGGATCAACTTAACCTTCTCTTCAGACTCTTTAATCAAATCTGGTCCAAATAACTAGCGGTCTCCAACTTCATCCCATAGCAATGGGGTCCTGCACCTCCTTCCGTACAAGGCTTCGAAAGGAGCCATCTTCAAGCTCGCTTGGTAGCTGTTATTGTAAGAGAACTCTGCATATGGCAGGTTGTTGTCCCAACTAGATCCATAGTCTAGCGCACAAGATCTCAACATGTCCTCCAAAATTTGGTTTACTCTCTTAGTCTGTCCATCTGTCTGCGGGTGGAAAGACTGTGCTGAACTCTAGCCTGGTACCCAAAGTTTCATGGAACTGATTCCAAAACTTCGAGGTAAATTGGGTTCCTCTATTTGATACAATGGTACTCGGAACTCCATGCAGACACACAATCTTGGTCATAGAAATCTTGGCCAACTTAGCACTGGTGTAAGTGGTCTTCACTGGGATGAAATGAGCTACCTTCATCAAACGATCGACTACAACCCATATCGAGTCATAGCTTGAATGAGTCCTGGGCAATCCCATGATAAAGTTCATGCCTAGCTTATCCCACTTCCATTCGGGTATCGGCAATGGTTGCAGCAATCCTTCTGGCTTCTGATGCTCGGCCTTCACTCTCTGACAAACATCACAAATTTCTACATACTCCGCAATATCTTTCTTCATTCCGGTCCACCAGAAACTGTCCTTTAAATCTAGATACATCTTGGTATTTCCTGGGTGAATCGAGTATGGCGAATCATGGGCCTCCTACAGTATCAACTTCCTGATCTCCGGATCATTGGGCACATAAACACGGTCCTCAAACCATAGAGTATCGTGTTCGTCCTCATGAAATCCCTTAGCTTTTCCTTTGCTCATTCTTTCATTTATCTCTGCAATCTCCTTGTCCGCCTTCTGAGCATCCCTGATCTTAGTCATCAAAGTAGACTGAACTTCCAATGCTGCTACATAGCCTCTCGGAACTATTTCCAAACATAGTTCACGAAGATCTTCTCCTAACTCCTTGGGTAACTCTCCGGTCAAGAGTGTGTTGACATGGCTCTTGCGACTCAATGCGTCTGCTACTACGTTAGCCTTTCCGGGGTGATAATGCAGCTTCATATCATAATCTTTGATGAGCGCCAACCATCACCTTTGCCTGAGATTCAGCTCCTTCTGCGTGAAGATATACTTCAAGCTGTTTTGATCCGTGTACACCTCACAGTGATTTCCAATGAGGAAATGTCTCCACGTCTTCAATGCATGCACTACGGCTGCGAGCTCCAAATTGTGCGTAGCATAATTTAGCTCATGTGGTTTAAGCTGTCGTGAGGCATATGAAACCACTCTTCCATCCTGCATAAGCACTGCTCCAAGTCCTCGACGAGAAGCGTCGCAATACACCTAGTAATACTTGCGTTGATCTGGAAGGATCAACACCGGTGCTGATCATCTCCCATTGCTCATCTCGGCGCCCACAAATCTGGTAGATAGTGTCCTTGAGATCCTTGTGGTAAACTTCTCCAATGCATTGTAATGCCCCGGATTCGATGCACCAGGTATCTTCCAGTTATTCGTCGTTGTTGCCATGTCATTTGCTTGCGTGTTGCATTTTGCCATGTCATCATCTGCATTTCATCCGCATATTTTTCAAAACTTGCATTCGTTTGGGTTCCCCCGGTTCTCTCCGTTGTCCGTTCGGAGTCCAGACCTCTCGCGCGCGCCTGTCGCCCCTCTCAGACCTTGTTTCGTGAGCGGGATAAAAACGTTCTCGGAATGGACCGAGGTTTTCCGAGTGGTCTTGGTATATCACCGACAGACCGCCCGTCAAATTTCGTTCCATTTGGAGGTCATTTGATACTCCAACGGTTAACCGCGTAGCCTGAAACCCCCTTTTCTCTTGCAGCCCAGCAACCCTCCAAATCAGCCCACTAACCTAGCAAACTCCCCTCCATGCTCTCGGTCGTTTGATCACGATCGCGTGGCCAAAAACTGGTCCTCATTTGGACTCTCCTAGCTTCCTCTACCTATATATTTGCACCTCCCCCTGAAATTAGCGGATGAATCCCCCCAAACCCTAGATCTTTTCCCCTCTCACCCGCCGGACATGTCCGTCCCGGACCGGACGAAGCCCGCACCGCCGCCCGCAGCCAATCTCCTCCCGCCACGTCCCTCCCGCCGCCATCTCCACCGCGCGGGCCCGCGAGCCCAGATCCGGCCCGCGGGGCCCGAGCCGCCGCCCGCCGCCG
>NC_057798.1:729923943-729926831 GCF_018294505.1 Triticum aestivum | reverse complement strand
GGATCCCGCGCTCTGCCCCGACACCCCCGCGCCCGAGGCCTCCTACAAGCATCGCGCCGCCGTCCTCCGTCGCCTCACACCTCGCGCCCTGCTCGAGCCGCCTGCAACCTCTTCCGCCCCCGAGCACCGGCGTCCTCGGTGCCTGGCCTCAGACATCCATGCAGGCGAGCCCCTGCGTCTACCTCGCCGGTTTTGTCCTCCTCGTCACATGTCCCCGTCGTCACGAGCGCCGCCGTCGCCGCCCAGAATGGATCCGGCCTCGCCAGATCTGCCCGGATCCACCAGGGCCCCTCCTTGCCTTGCCTCGACCCTCGCCGGCGCTCCCTGTCTTCCACGCTGCTGCCATGGCCTCCTTCCCGGGAGGAGCACGGGAGGAGGACGAGCTCCTCTCGCCTGGGTCACAGAGGCCCCGATCCCGCGCCGGCCCAGCAGCCCACCGCGGCCTCGTCCACGCGGCCCGCCAAGCGCCTCCTCTGCAACCTGGGCCAGGCCCGTGGTGAGATGACCTCTTTTCCCCGCCCTGTGCGCCGTTTAGCTAATCGACGCTCACCTGTTTTTCGCTGAAAAAAACAGCCAAGTCCTGTAAATTTACATATTCTGGTGCTATCTTTGACCTGTCATAACTTGATGAATACTGCTCCGTTTCGTGCGTGTAATATATCAAAATGTTCATTGTGAGATGCTCTACATTTCATACCATTGTGCCATGCTTGTTTGAGTCCATCTAGATGCCAATATCATCGTTGCAAGAGTGCTATATGATGTTAACTGATGTCTGTTAACAGAACTTGATGTTTTGTCATTTTTCTTGCATTTGATGTGTGCATCTTATGAGCATGAGCTCTACATGTGTTTTGAACTACATCATGCCATATTTACAGTGGTAGAATCCATGTATTTTTGTGACTCTTGTAGTGAGTGCATCAAGCTTGTTAAGCAGGGTACTTGCTGTTACTGTTTTGCTAGGCTGAATCTGTTATTTCGTGATGCTATGTAAACCTCCTGCTACAAGTCATTCTGTGCATAATCTGGAGATGTTCACTAAGGATGTTTTGTTACACATGTCACGCTCCATCCATCCATGCCCCTGGTTGCATTTATAGTCTGCTTTAGCTTGTTGTAATCATGCTCTCAAATTGCTAAATAATGTTTCTGTCAGCCTATTAACATTAAGTTCAGTTTGTGCCATGTGTTTTGCTAGTGATCCATGCACCCTATGAACTTGTTCATGCCATTATTAGCTTCATAAACATGTCATCTTGCTGTTGGTTGCCTTTTAATGCCATGAATTGCTCTGTGGTGAGTGGTACAAGCTCGCCAACACACCTACTTATTGTTGTTCCTGCCATGTTTGAATCTGTCATATAACTTGCCATGTTTACATGGGTGCCATCATATCTTCTGATCCTTTTTGGCTCATGGTCAGTAAGGGACTTTTGTTCTATGCAATGAGTAGGTTCATGCCATGCCTTTGTTTTTCATGTTAAGTTCTTGTAAGATGTTATTTGATAGCTCTAAACACTGCAACCTGATGTTATTTCTGCAAAGTCTGAAACTGTTATTATATGCAATCTTGCCATGTATTTTTGAGCATGTTCTAGTGATTTATGGAGATAGCTCAGTGTTCATGTTTTGTTATGCTTTACCTGTACATCATGTCCATGCCTTTTGTTCTTATGTTGAGATGCTGTAGCATATTGTTTTGATGCTTGCTAGATGCCTAGTTACTGTTTTGGACATATTGTTATTATATCTTGTTTGGAGTGTATGCGTTGTACCGTTGCTCCGTTTTGAGTGTGCTCTATATGAAACTTGCTTGATTTTGCATGTAGTTTCATATTATCATGTTGCATCCTTGTTTTGAGGTGTTTGCTTGATGTTTGTATGCATTTTGCATCAATGCCATGTTTAACTTGCTTTGTTCATATGTTCTAGGCCGTAGCTCCGAATTAAATGAACTTTATATGTAACTTGACTAGAATTTCGTGTAGATTCTCTTGGTGCTTCTTAACTTGCTGTTTAACAACTTGAACATAAGGTTTATTCAGATCTGGACCAATTTCGAAAGTTGCATATGAGGACTTACCGGATTTGTTATATGTTGTTTCCGGCCTCATTTAAACTTGCCTTGATGTGTTGCTCTTGTTTGCATCATATCTTGCCATGATTAGCTTCATGTAACATTGTCATGCATCATGCTTGTTGTGCATCATGTCTTGTCTATGTGTGTTGTGTTTACCATGTTGTGTGCTTCTTCTCGTTAGTTCCTGTTTCGTTGCGATCGTGAGGATTCGTTCGTCTACGCTTGGTTCGTCTTCGTAGATTCATCTTCTTCATGGACTCGTTCTTCTTCCTAGCGGGATTTCAGGCAAGATGACCGCTACCCTGGATCTCACTACTATCATTGCTATGCTAGTTGATTCGTTCTATCGCTTTGCTGCGCTACCTATCGCCTGTGTATCAAGCCTCCCAAATTGCCATGTCAGCCTCTATCCTTTTCACCCTTCATAGCAAACCGTTGCTTGGCTATGTTACCGCTAGTTGCAGGTGAAGTTGAAGATTGCTCCATTGTGGACAGGATTATGTAGGGATATCACAATATCTCTTATATTATTAATGCATCTATATACCTTGGTAAAGGGTGGAAGAGTCGGCCTTATACCTGGTGTTGTGTTCCACTCTTGCCGCCCTAGTTTCCGTCATACCGGTGTTATGTTCCCGTATTTTGCGTTCCTTACGCGGTTGGGTGATTTATGGGACCCCCTTGACAGTTTGCTTTGAATAAAACTCCTCCAGCAAGGCCCAACCTTGGTTTTACCATTTGCCTCACCTAGCCCTTTTTCCCTTGGGTTTCCGGAGCCCGAGGGTCATCTTTATTTTAGCCCCCC
>NC_057798.1:729869747-729923626 GCF_018294505.1 Triticum aestivum | reverse complement strand
CCCCCCAGTCCAGTGCTTCTCTAAGTGCTGGTCCGAACCAGAGCCCTTTGTAGCGCCCCCTCAGGGAAACTTGAGGTCTGGTTTTAGTTGTACGGATTGCTCATCCGGTGTTGCCCTGAGAACGAGATATGTGCAGCTCCTATCAGGATTGTCGGTGCATCGGGCAGCTTTGCTGGACTTGTTTTACCATTGTCAAAATGTCTTGTAAACCGGGATTCCGAGTTTGATCGGGTCTTCCTGGGAGAAGGTATATCCTTCGTTGATCGCGAGAGCTTATCATGGGCTAAGTTGGGACACCCCTGCAGGGTATAAACTTTCGAAAGCCGTGCCCCCGGTTATGGGCAGATGGGAATTTGTTAATGTCCGGTTGTAGATAACTTGACACCAGATACGAATTAAAGTGCATCAACCGCGTGTGTAGCCGTGATGGTCTCTTTTCGGCGGAGTCCGGGAAGTGAACACGGTTTTTGTTTATGTTTGACGTAAGTAGGAGTTCAGGATCACTTCTTGATCATTACTAGCTTCACGACCGCTCTGTTTGCTCTCTTCTCGCTCTTATTTGCGTATGTTAGCCACCATATATGCTTAGACGCTGCTGGAACCTCACCACTTTACCCCTTCCTTACCAATTAAGCTTTGCTACTCTTGATACCCATGGTAATGGGATTGTTGAGTCCTCGTGGCTCACAGATTACTACAACAACAGCTGCAGGTACAGGTTATGCAATGATCATGACATGAGAGCGATGTTTGCTTGTTTTGGACTTCTTCTTCTGCTTCTTCTTCGATTAGGGGATAGGTTCCAGGTCGGCAGCCTGGGCTAGCAGGGTGGATGTCGTTTGAGTTTTTGTTTGTGTTTCATCCGTAGTCGGATGATGTTCTTGTGTAGGATGATGTTGTATTCATGTGGCATTGTATGCCTCTTGTATGTATCCCCATCTATTATGTAATGTTGATTTAATGATATCCACCTTGCAAAAGTGTTTCAATATGCAGGTATATCCTTGGTGGGACCTTCGAGTTCCTTTTGGATTGGGTCGCATATTGGGCGTGACATGCGTCCCATGGCGATGTGGGTTGTCATGCTCTTTCCTAGACTCCAGGTTGGTGCATCAAAGGAAAACTCTATGAGCTCAGTGACTGGCATGAATGTCCTTCCTGGAACTTGAACTTGAATCATCCAACACTCCTCTTCTGGCATAGTGGCGATGTAGGTCCCGGTGAAGCTTGGTATTCCTATGCTCAAGTACCTAGTGACTTCCTTCAAGTGTCGTCCAAAAGGTGTATCTTCATCCGGTTGCGTGAACTTGTTCCTTGCATTCGCCATCCTATAGAGTAGAAAAGGGAGAGAAGTCGAAAATGAGAAGAGAGTAGTGCACTATGGTCTTTGCTTAGTGGCCGTGTCCTACAGTCAGCGTGTGCTCTAATACCATCTTGTAGCGACCAGACCTCAAACAGTCTGATCTCTGTGCATCAGTGTCATCCCTGGATCGGTAATGCTGACACACACAATACTTGAAGGATTTATAAAGAGTAGCAATCACACACTTATTACATCGAATGTCTCAAAAGAGAACTTATTACAATAATATGGCTTAAGGCCATCTAAGAACGGTAACAGTGGAAGGCTTGGAAGATAAAGTGAGTCCATCAACTCCAACGACATAGCTGAGTAATAGATCACGACCTAAGGCACCTTACTCGTCGTCTGACAAGTCTGCAACATGAACGTTGCAGCCCAAAAATGGGTCAGCACATGGAATATTCTGGCAATGTAACACATAAAGAGTAATGAACAGATGATTGCTATCACTACATGCAATATGGTTGGTGTAAAGCTCTATGGTTACAGTTTTGCACAAAGCCAATTTTTCCCTACAACAAAGGAATAAAATTATTTAACTATCATGGTGGTTGTTAAACATTGAGAATGTTCACCCAACTCAATCCCAATTATGCATCATCATTAAACCCAATCAATTTATTTAAGTAACATGATGAGATCCATACAATAATCCAAGAACCAGATACTCAAGATGTCCATAACCGGGGACACGGCTAACCCTATTAGTTTGTACACTTTGCAGAGGTTTGCGCACTTTTCCCCACAAGACTCGATCACCTCCATTGAATTTCTCGCACTACATGGTGTTTGAGAAACGGATGACCGAGACACAGTCTTTCAGAAGCGTTAGCACCTTACGATGGGTAGACAGTTACACCTACTTTCCCCTACATCTGCAAGTCTACCACTGTAAGAGTTCACACAACTTAATCAACTATTCTAGAGCCCTAATAGCTTGTGGCTGCACATGGAAGTTTCTAGCAGGAATAATCTTATTATCCCTTTGATCCTGGGTGGCGGTCCATAGGAGAATCACACGGTAACCCGGGATTTCCAAAAAAACAGAGAACACCGGGTTCCCCAGGTGCCTCAGCCCACCCAGATGTGTATTAAAGTAGCCACCTTAAGTAAACCATTAATTAAAAATACGCACATCTGTCATGGATTCACTCACCCAATCCACGTCTACTAGCATATCATAGCAGTATAAGCAGTACGTAGAAGTAACTACCAAAGGTTTGATAATAAACAGGTGAATAGGTACTACCTCATCTACTTCCCAAAACCCACATATTCATCAGATCCTAATCATGCAATGTGTGAGGATTGATCTAATGCAATAAAATTGGGTAGTAAAAAGGTATGATCAAAGTGTTACTTGCCTTGTTGATGATCTGTAAAACCTAGAGACTCGTAGTAGCACGCTTCGCACTCCGGGTACTCTATCGCAAACAAACAAGCATACAATAAGCAATCAATCTAAAGCACGGGTAAAACTCAAATAAGAGATCTAACCAGAAAGTTCAACTTAAGAACGGTTTGCAAAAAGAATCAAATCAAACGAAGGAACGAAACTCAACTGCGAAAGAAACAAGATCCAATTACTAATCTGGACTTAAGTCAAATTTTACAGTACCAAAATCTTGTTTAAGTTGGCTAAACAGAAAGAGGGCTTTGAGACGAAACTCTAGGCGCTTGAATCGTGTGATTCCAATAAACGAGTGAAAAGATAATCTAAATCTAAAATTCTGGCTGAAATCGCGATCGAAAATAATCGTGGAAAAACTGTGGAAAAAGAAAACTGACGAACAGGCTAACGAACGAACGTTCGCTACCTGCGGCTAAACGGTGAAAACTGTTCGTTAAAACAAATGAGCGAATGGGCGTTCGCTAAATAACTAAACCAGGAAAAAACCCAATCTATATATAAAAAACTAGGGTTTTCTAAAAAAACAAACGTTTTTTTTTCTCGAAAACCAAGCTACCTCGGAACACGTGTCAGCAGTGGCGGCGTACTACTGTGGGGTGCGGTGAGGGTGGCGGCGGCAGGCGGGTTCCGGCGGCGGCAGCGGCGGGGTTAGGGTTTGGGGAACGGATGGGCTGGCGGGCTTTGGCGGGGTGGCTCGGCGGCTCGGGCGGCTTATAAAGCCTGAGGCGACGGGGAGTCCGGGTCGCCCACGGCCCGTTAAGTCGGTTTCGTTTTATAAATAATTCCGTGATAGAAAAACAAATAAAATAAATAATAAACAGACTCCAAAAATCCTGAAGTAAATTTTCTCAGTCCTCTAAAAATAAGACGGATCGGGTGAACATTTATTTGGGCCTCTAATGCAATTTTGAAAAACACATATTTTTCCTAATTCAAATAAAATAGCGATAAAACTCCGAATAAAATTCTTATTTGATTTTAATATTTCATCTCCAATATTTCTTTATTTTGGGAAAGTCATTTTATCCCCTCTCTTTTATTTTCATAAAATAAATATTTGAATAGAAAATAATTAAAATCAAACGATCCTCTTTTCAAATTTGAGAAAACTCAAATATGAAAATAACGAAATCCCCAACTCTCTCCGCGGTTCCTTGAGTTGCGTAGAATTTCTAGGATCAAGCAAAAATGTAATAAAATATGATATGCAAGGATGATCTAATGTATAACATGCCAAATTGAAAATTTGGGATGTTACAGCATGCTGTTCTAAAAGACTCTCAAAATAATATAAGTGAAGCATGAGAGATCAACAATTTTAACAAAATTAAGCCACTGCCGTGCTCTAAAAGATATAAGTGAAGCACTAGAGAAAAAATTATCTATCCCAAAAGATATAAGTGAAGCACATAGAGTATTCCAATAAATTCCAAAACATGTGGGTTTCTCCGCAAAAGGTGTGTACAACAAGGATGATTGTGGTAATCTAAAAATCAAAGACTCATATCATACAAGACGCTCCAAGCAAAACACATATCATGTGGCGAATAAAAATATAGCTCCAAGTAAAGTTACCGATAGACCAAGACCAAAGAGGGGATGCCTTCCGGGGCATCCCCAAGCTTAGGCACTTGGTCATCCTTGAATATCTTAGGGTGCCATGGGCATCCCCAAGCTTAGGCTCTTGCCACTTCTTATTCCATAGTCCATAAAATCTTTACCCAAAACTTGAAAACTTCACAACACAAAACTCAACAGGAAATCTCATAAGCTCCGTTAGTGCAAGAAAGAAAAACCACCACATAAGGTAATGTAATGAACTCATTCTTTATTTATACTAGATGACACCCCGCGTGTTGCTGCGCGAATACATGCGACAAAAATAGCAATAACCACAAATGAAAATTTCTTCAAATAACTAAACATTCTTCAGGAACCCTATATTTGGGGAAAAGCTCAAGCATGCAGCACAAACATTGAAGGAATATGATTCTCGTCATCCCTCTTAGTCACCATGTCTCTTATCTACACATAGAAACATGCTTTATCTTACTAAGGAAAGTGGTAGATGCCAACAAATGTCAGCAAGAAGTGTGTCTCTTTCCTCAACTGTCAGCAAGAATCGTTTTAGCATAATGAACTTTTATTCTTGATAACTATTTCTCCTGCATTATTATTAGACAAAAGGAAAGAACAAATACATGGTAAAATTAAAGTCTTTGGTAACCGTACATATATAAATTTGACAGCAGAAGTTCACAAACCATAAGAATATATATCATACACTTGTAAAATCATGCAAGTTGAATGGAAAATGTAACAAAACTATACACTCAAACAATCAAATAACTGTACCAATCGTATTATTGTGGTAGGGAGCAGGAACGAATATATAATATGTATTGAGGTAAAATAGCAACACTGTTGCGGTGTGGGCAATCAATGGAGAATTGCCTGTGAATTTGATGGGGACGAATTGACCTAGATGAAAACTCAACGGCACACATGCTCCACCAGTAACACAACATAGAGGCAGTACTTTGGAGACCGAATCAAGATACATCAAGTGCCTTGATGAACATGGTAGTCAAACAATTTAACATTTCTAATCCCCACCTAATTAATGTCAGTTGTTGCTGGAGCGAAAACAGTGACAATCCATCTTACATCGCCAGGAGAGAGAGAGAGGGGGGGATGGGGAAGGGAAGAAGATGCTAAATTAGCAAACAAAATATTTGCAGGGAAACAGAAAGGCTTGAACGGCCAGAACCTGATCCAAAAATATGCCAAGAAAAATCTGTAAGCACAAAAAGTAGAGCTGCCACTAAATAAATACTACTCGGCAACATCAGGAACTGAAATCAATTCTCCTCCCCTAATATTTACGTAATAACGATAGCACAATAGGTACTAATATTTGAAATTAAATCACATCAAGAGATAATTGGGTGGAGGAGGCGCAACCAATAATTGTGGTTAGTAGTCTCGCATAGAAAAAGGGACACCTTCTGGTTGCCTGCGACGGCGTTCCAGCAAACAATCTGCACTGGAGCTCTCGGTGCTGCTCGGCACCCCGGACGTCATACAACTATCAAATCCACCGCGGACGGATTGATCTGTGTTGACAGTGAATCAACATACCTTACCCGATCCCACCTGTGGCTCACTGCTAAAATAACCAAATCAAATTAGCATACTTAAACCACTATGAAGCAAATCAAATGAGCTGGTGGTTTAAGCAAGAATGCAAATTCTGAAGGTAGAAGGATCAGTAGCAGAGGCGTGGGCATCTTCACCCACCCGTTCCTCTCCTAGTCCGAAAAGAAGACATCACGGGATTGATGTACACCTGATCGGACTGGATACAACAGGAATCAACCTCCAACAATTCCCAACCAACGTTGGAGTTATCTTCACTGGAACAGAGAGAGGAAGACGACCACCACCATCTCAACGACGCCATAGGGTGCCTGACCCAATTCCCACCGGGAATGGAACTGCGGTGAGAGACAGAGAGAGAGAGAGGGAAAGCAATGCTGCAGCCGCCGTGTCGACGACGCTAAAGGGCACCACACAGCTTCACACCGAGAACATAGCGACAATTAAACAGAGCCGCCAGATGCGTCGAAGATCGGTGGTCATGCCAGAGCGCCAGACCACACGTCAAGATCGCCTCTCTTCTTTTCTAGCCACCGCACTATCGTTGCCCAGCGAAAGATTTGTCCTTTGTGGAGAGAAAGAAACGGTTGGGCTTTTTTCACTGAGACGATCTGGCTTCTTTGTATTGTTTGTGAGTGGATACCATTGGGTTTCGGTCCATCATTAATTACGGAAGTAAAGCAACGACGCTACATGTGTAAACGTTAACAGAAAGTGGTGAAAAGGAAGAATTTCTCAAATAAAAAATGGTTAAAAGGAAGAATAATTGCTGATGTGACACATTGATGAGGTGGATAGGTTGCATGTCAAGAGAAATAAGATAGTGGGGATGAACTATTTAGGTATTATAGATTGGTGTTAAACCTACTGTATTCCAACTTCTCTATGGTTCATAACCCCCGATAATAGCCATAGATGCATCCAAATAAGCAAACAACACATGAAAAACAAAATCTGTCAAAAACAGAACAATCTGTAGCAATCTGTAACTTTAGAATACTTCTGGAACTCCAAACATCCTACCAAAATAGGACGTCCTATGCAATTTGTCTATTGATCTACATAAAAAATAATCAACGCAAAAGCCCGTTTCTGTGATTTATTGATTTTTTTGTCGTGCATGCAAAGTTTCTGTTTTTCAACAGAATCAAATTAACTATCACCATAAGTTATCATATAGGTTCTACTTGGCACAAACACTAATTAAACATAAAAACACATCCAAACAGAAACTAGATTAATTAATTTTTACTAAGCAGGAACAAAAAGCACGGAACAAAAATAAAATTGGGTTGCCTCCCAACAAGCGCTATTATTTAATGCCCCTAGCTAGGCATAAAAGCGAGAATAGATCTAATTGTTGCCATCTTTGGCATTCGGAAATAAAAGAGAAAATTTCTTATCTATAGCATTTATCCTTCTATTTTGGTAAAGCACATGGCCATTAAAGGAGGGAGAAAGATTATGCACGTTACAGAAATTTGCATCTAGGCTAGATTTCATCTCTTTAATAATTTCGTTTTGATAAAAGCATAAGAGAGTGGTGGATTCAACCTTATCATTCATGGGGTGCACAAATATAGTTTTCATTCTTTTTCATAGGTATCTATAGCATCCCCTTCAAGAAAACCTTCTTAAAATAGAATCTAAAACTTGCTTAAATGAAGGTGGTAACCCAACATAAAAGCTTTTTAGGTAAATCTCAATTTGATATTGTGGCACATAGCTAGCTCGAATCCTTAATAGCCTATCTGAAGCATCTTTTAAAGACTCATCAAGTAAATAACGAAAAATTCCGGAGTCCTCTTCAAAATTATTTAAATTCTCGTTGGTAACCCCGGTAGGTCTTTCTAAAGCATCGTTATTGAGGAGTTTAGAGATGATAGAGGGACTATCCAAAGTACTAGAACTTGGAAGCACACCCTTAGCTCTTTTTGACTCAGCCATGGCAACGAAATAAACAATCTAACACACAAGCACACAAGAGACAATCGAGAGAGAGAGGAGAACGGGAAAGAAAGGGCGAATAAAACGACAAGGGTGAAGTGGGGGAGAGGAAAACGAGAGGCAAATGGCAAATAATGTAATGCGAGGGAGATGAGTTTGTGATGGGTACTTGGTATGTCTTGACTTGAGCAAAGACCTCCCCGACAACGGCGCCAGAAATCCTTCTTTCTACCTCTTGAGCATGCGTTGGTTTTTCCCTTGAAGTGGAAAGGGTGATGCAGCAAAGTAGCGTAAGTATTTCCCTCAGTTTTTGAGAACCAAGGTATCAATCCAGTAGGAGGCTCCTCAAAAGTCCCACGCACCTACACAAACAAACAAGAACCTCAGAACCAACGCGATAAAGGGGTTGTCAATCCCTTCACAGAAACTTGCGAAAATGAGATCTGATAGAGCTAATGTGATAAGATAAATATTTTTCGTATTTGTAGATATATATTGGAAAGTAAAAGATGCAAATAAAAATAGATGGCAAACTTATATGATAAAAGATTGACCCGGGGGCCATAGGTTTCACTAGTGGCTTCTCTCAAGATAGCATAAGTATTACGGTGGGTGAACAAATTACTGTCGAGCAATTGATAGAAAAGTGCATAGTTATGAGAATATCTAGGCATGATCATGTATATAGGCATCACGTCCGTAACAAGTAGATCGAAACGATTCTGCATCTACTACTATTACTCCACACATCGACCGACTCCTGCCTGCATCTAGAGTATTAATTCATAAGAACAGAGTAACGCGTTAAGCAAGATGCCATGATGTAGAGGGATAAACTCATGCAATATGATATAAACCCCATCTTTTTATCCTCGATGGCAACAATACAATATGTGCCTTGCTGCCCTTGCTGTCACTTGGAAAAGGACACCTCAAGATTGAACCCAAAGCTAAGCACTTCTCTCATGGCAAGAAAGATCAATCTAGTAGGCCAAACCAAACTGATAATTCGAAGAGACTTGCAAAGATAACCAATCATACATAAAAGAATTCAGAGGAGATTCAAATACTTCTCATAGATAAACTTGATCATAAACCCACAATTCATGGGATCTCGACAAACACACCGCAAAAAGAGTTACATCGAATAGATCTCTAAGAAGAGGAAGGAGAACTTTGTGAGAATCAAAGAGAGAGAGAAGAAGCCATCTAGCTAATAACTATGGACCCGAAGGTCTGCGGTAAACTACTCACAACTCATCGGAGAGGCCTTGGTGGTGATGGAGAGGCCCTCCATGGTAGATTCCCCCTCCGGCAGAGCGCCAGCGAAGGCTCCAAGATAGGATCTCGCGGATACAGAAGGTTGCGGTGGTGGAATTAGGTTTGCGTGGTTCTCCTGGATGGTTTCAGGGTACGTACATATATATAGGAAGAAGAAGTAGGTCGGTGGATGCTTGAGAGGCCCACGAGAGTGGGGGGGGGGGCACCCACCCTTACAGGGTGCGCCGGGCACCCTCGTGACCGCCTCGCTCGTTGCTTGACGTCCACTCCAAGTCCCGTGGTTTGCATTTGTTCCAAAAAGATCGCTCCCGAAGGTTTCATCCCGTTTGGACTCCGTTTGATATCCTTTTCTTCGGAACACTGAAATAGGCAAAAAAAACAGCAATTCGGGTTGGGCCTCCGGTTAGTAGGTTAGTCCCAAAAATGATATAGTGTAAAGTAAAGCCCATAAACATCCAAAACAGGTAATATAATAGCATGGAACAACCAAAAATTATAGATACGTTGGAGACGTTTCATTGCTCCACACCATCCGGACGACCGAGCAGTGTCGGACGACCGGAAACTATGAGTCATCGGACGTGCGATACATGTCGGACTGCCAATGGCAAGAAGCTTTGACACAAGGTGTTTTAGACAAATCTAGATTAAACCAATAGTGCATGAATGGGTAGATGACAAAATTATATCGGCAAGCAGCATAGAGGATATCATAACATTAACAATAATATGAACCCGAAACATGATTAGGCACTACTTCTATGGGGAGAGTCGGTGGCCAAGGGCCACCATGTGTGAGTATGTGTATCTTGATGCCGCGAAGATAATGTCCTAGGTCACAAAAACACTACTCCATCATTTTAAAGTACTATAGTTCAAGGAACAATATTAACATTGAGAGTGTTGATTCTTTTTATGCATTATATAGGATGAGAGAGCTCATGAGTTGAGTGTCTCCCCTTAAACATATACCTGCATCACGATGAGACATTAAGTAAATGCATGAATGAGCACTAGATTTCACATAATGTTGTCAAGCTCCAAGATACCAAGTTCACGCCTAAGTTGACAAAACCTTGCTTCATCCAATGGCTTGGTGAAAATGTCTGCAAGTTGCATATCTGTACCAACATGATCAATATCAATGTCACCTTTTTCCACATGATCTCTCAAGAATTGATACCTAATATCAATGTGCTTGGTGCGAGTATGATCTTTGGGCTTCTCAGAAATATTGATGGCACTTTCATTATCACATAGAAGAGGCACATGTCTATAGGTGATACCATAATCCTTCAAAATTTGCCTCTTCCATAGTAATTGAGTTGCACAACTGGCAGTTGCAATGTATTCAGCTTCGGCAGTAGAGGGTAACACAGTTTTGCTTCTTCGAGGACCAACTTACCAAGGAGCGTCCAAGAAATTGACATGCACCGGAGGTGGACTTCTGTCCCACTTTGTCTCCAGCCCAATCCGCATCCCTGTACCCAGTGAGATCAAACTTAGCATCCTTGGGGTACCATAGTACCAACTTTGGGGTGTGAACAAGGTATCTAAGAATATGCTTAACCGCCTTATGATGACTTTCCCTAGGGGAAGCATGAAATCTAGCACACATGCATACACTGAACATGATGTGTGGTCGAGATGCACAAAGATAAAGAAATGAACCAATCATAGAGCTGTAAATAGAGGGGTCAAAAGGGATACCATTTGTGTCTTTAGTGAGTACAATCTTTGTTGGCATGGGTGTCTTACATGGGTTAGCATTTGTCATGTCAAACTTCTCTAGAATATCCTTGGGGTATTTTGTTTGAGATAAGAAAATTCCTTCTTGAAATTGTTGTATTTGAAATCCGTGAAAGAACTTAAAATCCGCATTGAGTGACATTTCAAAGTTCTTGGTCATGGAGGCTGCAAACTTCTTGCACAAATGAATGTTAGGAGAACCAAAAATGATATCATCTACATAGATTTGGCATAAGATCAAATCACCCTTACCCCTCTTAGCAAAAAGAGTGGGATCGATCACCCCTCTTACAAAACCATCATCGAGTAAAAACTTCTTAAGATCGTCATACCAAGAACGAGGTGCATGTTTGAGGCCATACAACGCCTTATGAAGTTTATACAGATATTCTTTGTGATCGAGATCAACGAACCCAGGTAGTTGTGATACATATACTTCTTCTTCTAGAGGACCGTTAAAGAAAGCACTCTTCACATCCATTTGATGTAATGTAAAACCATTGAAAGTAGTATAAGAAAGTAAGATGCGAATAGATTCAAGACGGGCAACAGGAGAAAGGTCCCACCAAAGTCCAAACCTTCAACTTGTGAGTACGCTTGTGCCACTAACCTTGCCTTGTTGCAGATAATTACACCATTCTCATCTTGCTTGTTTGTGAAAATTCGTTTTGTTCCAATGACATTGTCTTCCGTAGTTGGCCTTGATACGTCTCTAACGTATCTGTAATTGATGAAGTATTCATACCATATTTACAATAATTTTATATGGTTTTGGTATGATTTGCATGGAACTAACCCGGACTGATGCTATTTTCAGCAGAACTACCGTGGTGTTGTTTTTTGTGCAGAAATGAAAGTTCTACAAACACCACAAAAACATTTGTGGATTTTTATGGACCAGAGCAGCACCTAGGGGGTGCCCCGAGGGGGGCACAAACCACCAGGCCGTGCCTGGGCCCCCAGGCGCGCCCCAGTGGGTTGTGCCCAGCTCGGTGGCCCCCCGCACCCCCTCTTCGACCTATAAATTCCCAAATATTCAAAAACCGTTGGGGAGAACCTAGATTGGATGTTCCGCCGCCTCAATACTATGTAGCCACCGAAAACCAATCACGGAGCCCATTTCGGCACCATGCCGCAGTGGGAGATCATCACCGATGGCTATCTTCATCATCCCGGTGGCCACCATGATGAGGAGGGAGTAGTCCACCCTCGGGGTTGAGGGTTTGTACCAGTAGCTATGTGTTTAATCTCTCTCTCTCTCTCTCTCACTCTCTCTCTCGCGCGCGCGCCCGCGATCTCGACATGTCATGATCTTGATATATCATGGGCTTTGTTAACATAGATGGATCATATGATGTTTCTACCCTCTCTACTCTTATTGTGATGAATTGAATCTTTACTCATTGAAGTTTTTTCATGTCGGATTGAATGTTCAGATTTGAGAACACATGATGTATGTCTTGCGGCATGAATACTTGAGGTGACAATGGGGTTATCATATTGATTCACTCGATGTATGTTATAGCACTCAACTTGCGGATTGCCGTTGTGACATTGGGGTAATCTATGCATAGGGGTTGATGCACGTTTTTATTATCTTTTCTCCGATAGAAACTTTCGGGTCCCCTTGTAGTTCTTTGTGTGGATTGAATATTATGATCATGAAGTTGTTTGATGCATATCGTAGAATTAACTCACGGATACTTGTGGTGACATTGGAGTATCTAGGTGACATTAGAGTTGGTTGATGTGTGTCATATAGTGTTATTTTATATGAACTCTTGGCTAGATTGATCACAAAGAATAGCTTTGTGTTATTTTAGTACGAACTCTAGGATAGATTGATCGAAGTAATATCTTTGAGGTGGTTTCATACCCTACAAACAATTTCTATCTTTTGTTCTCCGCTAATAGGAACTCGGGAGTGATTCTTTATTGCACTTTGAGGGATAATCATCTGATCCAACTATGTTAGCATTGTTGAGAGATTGCACTAGTGAAAGTATGCACCCTAGGCCACATTTTCCATCATTGGAATATCGTTTGTGCTCCGTTTTACTATTTACTACCTTGCCGTTTTTTATTGTTCGCACTACAAAAACTCATATCTACTATCCGTACTACACTTTTATCCCCATCTCTTCGCCGAACTAGTGCACCTATACAATTTGCCATTGTATTGGGTGTGTTCGGGACACAAGAGATTTCTTGTATTTGATTGCAAGATTGCTCGAGAGAGACTATCCTCATCCTACACCTCCCACGGATTGATAAACCTTAGGTCATCCACTGAAGGGAAAATTGCTACTGTCCTACAAAACTCTATGCTTGGAGGTCCAACATGAGTCTACAAGAATAAAGTTGCGTAGTAGACGTCAAGCTCTTTTCTGGCGCCGTTGCCGTGGAGGTGAGTGCAAGGTATATGTTTAGATCTTGCAATCGAATCTTTTAGTTTCTTGTTTTATCACTAGTTTGGTTTATAAAAAGAAAACAAAAAAATGGAGATTGAGTTACCTCAAATTGTTCGTTATCTTTATAATGTCTATCTTGAGAATAAGGATTCCGATAATTGTTCTCAATTGCTAGAAAAAGAAGTCAACAAAATTTATGGCATAAAAAGGTTGGATGATGGGCATGATTGCAATATTTCTAGTATGAATTATTTGAATATCCATGATGTTAATGATGATTGCATTGGTCATGATAATGATGTCTCCTATCAGAATGTCAATTTTTGTGGAGTGAATTGGGAGTGCAAAAGCACACCAAAAAGGAAGGATAGATTTTGCAAGAAGCATAATTATTTAGAAACAAAATGGTTGCAAGAGAAGCTAGATGGTTGTGCTGAAAAATTTAATTTTTTTTCCATCCTTGCAAACTTTGCAATGAACGTGGTCATTTAAATTTCCAATGAAAATTGTTTCACGATCGAATCGTGTCCAAAAACTGTGATGACTTGATTTCCCTTGCGCATCATAATGAACTTAGTTTGCTTCTGGGTAATGAAGAAATGAAACGTATAACTAAGAACATTCCATATAACCCTAAGAGATTTCTTGATTTTTATCTAGAGGAAATTTATATGTTTTGTGTGGTAAATTGCATTGATAATCCTTATATTGCCAACTATCCAAAGACAAGAAAACAAATAGAGTATGAAGAAAGTACTAATGAAAGGGAAAATATTTCCCAATACCCTCCTAGTGTTTATTATGATGAATCGGGTAATGAGGAGGAGCTTCCTATCCAATCAATCTCTTCAACAAGAAGCTCGAAAAAATCGATTAAACCCACATGTGAGGTGGTGAATAAGAAAAAGAAAAGAAGAAAAAGTAGAGGTAAAAACGTAACTCTCCCAAGTAATATTGCTCCTATCACTATTGTGCCTCATGAAAGTGAATCAAATATGTTGATGGCAGATGTTGATATTGAGAATGATTTTGTGATGCCTAATACCTGTTGTAATGATTATGCTTGGGAAGACAAT
Source organism: Triticum aestivum (assembly GCF_018294505.1). Taxonomy (NCBI): domain Eukaryota; kingdom Viridiplantae; phylum Streptophyta; class Magnoliopsida; order Poales; family Poaceae; genus Triticum; species Triticum aestivum. Next base: position 729,909,229 of record NC_057798.1, on the reverse strand, counting down.
GATGTCTTTTATGATCTTGAAAATCTTTTTGGCACTTGCTTGGAAGAATATGATAATAATGTTTGCTATACTATTGGTGCCATTCATGCTATTGATAAGAATGATTATGATGATATGCAAAACCACAAGCTTGGGGATGCTATGTTTGATGAATATGAGATGTTTGAAGATTTATTTGCTGAAAATAATGCTTGTTCCTAGCTTGGGGATGCTTTGCATAATGAATATGATCCTTTGATTCCTTCTACTTTCGATAAGAAAATTTATTATGATGATAGCATGCCTCCTATTTATGATGATTACAATGATGAAAGTGGGTTTGGGAGAGTGTCAACTCTAGGTAGTAGTGATCCCACTATTTTGGAGGGTGTTGAGTGTTATTACAATATTAATGAAAGTGGATTTGGAGATGTCATGACTTTATTTAGTAATACATCCACTATTTTGGAAGAGGTTTCAATTGACTTTGATGAGAACAAAGTTGCTACTTATGATGATTATTATGATGACATGTATGCCATAAAGAGTGATAAATCTTATATGCTTTTGGATCATGAAAAGAATGCTTTATGTGATGGTTATATGGATGAATCTATTAATGATGCTACTGAAAATTATTATGAGAGAGCAACTTATGATTGATGATGCTCTTTTTATGTTTCAATCCGCATCTTTTATGCGAGCATCATTGAACTCATCATGCCTAGCTTAAAAGGCTTAAAAGGCTCCTTTTATGTTTCAATCCGCATCTTTTATGCGAGCATCATTGAACTCATCATGCCTAGCTTAAAAGGCATTAAACAAAAGCACTTGTTGGGAGACAACCTAACACTTTTACCTACTGTTTTAACACTTTTACCTACTGTTTTTGTGTGTTCACATGATTATGCTACTGTAGTAATCATGTTTTATTGCTTTTGTTTCAATAAACTGCCAAGTAACGCCTTTGGGGTAGTGTGGATGATAGTTGACTTGAATCTGTGCAAAAATAGAAACTTTTGTGCTCAGTCCAGGAATTTTGAAAATTCACTGGAATGTGCTTTTGATCTGTAATTTTTATAGGTGATGGATATATAAATTTTCTATGTTTTCCTAATTTTTCAGAATTTTGGAGTAGCAGAAGTATGGTTGGAGTACAGATTACTACAGCTTGTTCTGTTTTTGACAGATCCTATTTTCAATGCGTAGTTTGCTTGTTTCCTAGTTCCTATGGCTTATATTGCTCAATATAAATTTTGGATATGATATGCTATGGTAGGCATTGTGTGGAAAAAAAATTATGAATCTTGTGTTTGATAGTACCAAAGTGATATAGTTTGCTCTTTATCATACTAACCTATCTCACAAAGTTCCGTTAAGTTTTGTGTGATTGAAGTTTTCAAGTTTTGGTTGAGATGTTGATATGAGGAGAATAAGGAGTGACAAGACCCTAATCTTGGGTATGCCCAAGGCACCCCAAGATAATATCCAAGGAATATCCAATCAACTAAGCTTGGGGATGCCCTGGTAGGCATACCACCTTTCTTCTTCAATAATTATTTGTTAGTATTGGTTGATCTTAAGTTTTTGCTTCTTCACATGAGTTGTGCTATTCTTGGAATGCCATTTTATTTTGTTTTTTTTCTGTTTTAATAAAATACTTAGATCTGAAATTTTAAAATAAGATAGAGTCCACAATCAGCTGCCTATTTACTTAACTACTCGCTTGATCTTCACTTATATCTTTTTGGAGCAGTTGTCATTTACTCTTGTGCTGCACTTATATCCGATGAGTAAATTGTTGAATGAATTGAATATCATGAATTTCAAATTGTATGTTCATTTCATGCCTAGTGGTAGCTTCACATTGGGTTTAGAAAGTGAAATCTTTTGAAGCTTGACACTCACAATATTTGTCATACAAGCAATTCATGAATGATTTGTAGAAGGAAGAGAACTTTCACATGAAAATACACTATCTTGGAAATCTTTGTGAGCCCCCATCAAAACATTATATGTCAAAATTGTTGACGTTGGACAAAGAAGACAACATAATGATTTATGTTTGTTCATATTCACATAGAAGTTATATTGTCATAGATCCTTCAACATGTGCTGCTTGCCCCCTATCTTTGCTAACCAAAAATTCCACACCAAGTAGAGATACTACTTGTGCATCCAAAAACCCTTAAACCCAAATCTTGTTTTGAGAGTCCACCATACCTACCTATGGATTGAGAAAGATCCTTCAAGTAAGTTATCATTGGTGCAATAAGGCAATAAAAATTTGTTCTAAAAGTGTTAGATCATTTAGTGTAAGAGGAAATCGAGCGTTGTACGAACTTGTGATGGCGAAGAATAAAAGTGACAGACTGCATAATAAAGGTTGCTATCACAAGGGGCAATATAATGTGACATTCTTTTGCACTAAAGAGTTGTGCATACAAACAAAATAAGTGCATGGCAACCTGTACTTCCCTCTGCGAAGGGCCTATCTTTTACTTTTCAGTATTTACTTTTATGCAAAGAGTCAAAGTTTTTCTCTCTATTCCTTTTTACTTTTTTTCTTTTGGCAAGCATCATGTGGTGAGGAAAGATCTAGGCACATATATCTAGTTGGATATGGGTAGCATGAGTTATTATTGTTGACATCACCCTTGAGGTGAATAAGTTGGGAGGCGAAATTATAAGCCCCTATCTTTTTATGTGTCCGGTTGAAAAGTTTTGCTCATGTCTATGCGGTGAGTGTTAACAATCATAGAAGACTATATGATGGTTGAGTATGTGGAGCTCTTACTTAGACTATGTTGAATAAGTTGAATTGCAATTGTTTGGTGACTAAGAATTTAGGTTGTTGAGTTTCAAGAGCATTCATTGTTTGAATCTTAACATGTGAATTGGTGGCTACTTGGTCGTGAGAAGTTATATAAGAAAGAATTGCTGTTATGATGCTAAGAAAAGTTATTGAAATTGTCATTGATCAAACTTGTGCACTTTGCTAGCATTCACACTTAATAAATTATTTCTTTTATCATTTACCTACTCGACGACCAGTAGGAATTAAGCTTGGGGATGCTGATACGTCTCCAATGTATCTATAATTTATGAAGTATACATGACATGTTTACAATAATTTTATATGGTTTTGGTATGATCTGCATGGAACTAACCCGGACTGACGCTGTTTTCAGCAGAAATACCGTGGTGTTGTTTTTTAGGAAGAAATGAAAGTTCTCTAAACACCGCGAAACTTTTTGTGGATTTTTTATAGACCAGAAGACTACCAATGGGCCAGAGAAGCACCTGGGGGTGCCCCGAGGAGGGCACAACCCACTAGGGCGTTCCTGGGGGACCAGGTGCGCCCCGGGGTTGTGCCCACCTCGATGGCCTCCCGCATCCCCTCTTCGCCCTATAAATTCCCATATATTCCAAAAACCCTCGGGGAGGACCTTGATTAGAAGTTCCGCCGTCACAAGCCTCTATAGCCATCGAAAACAAATTGGGATCCCGTTCCGACACCCTCCCAGAGGGGGAGATCATCACCGGTGGCCATCTTCATCATCCCAGCGGCCACCACGATGAGGAGGGAGTAGTCCACCCTCGGGGCTGAGGGTTTGTACCAGTACCTATGTGTTTAATCTCTCTCTCGCACGCACGATCTCGAGATGTCACAAACCTGATATATCATGGGCTTTGTTGACATAGATGGAACATATGATGTTTCTACCCTCTCTACTCTTGTTGTGATGAATTGAATCTTTACCCTTCGAAGTTTTGTCATGTCCGATTGAATGTTCAGATTTGAGAACACATGAGGTGTGTCTTGCGATATGAATAATTGAGGTGACAATGGGGTATCATATTGATTCACTCGATGTATGTTGTGGCACTCAACTTGCGAATTCCCGTGGTGGCATTGGGGGAAATCTATGCATATGGGTTGATGCACATTTTTATTATATTTTCTCCAATAGAAACTTTGGGTTCCCCTTGTAGTTCTTTGTGTGGATTGAATATTATGATCACGAAGTTGTTTGATGCATACAATATAATTAAATCACGGATATTTTTGGTGACATTGGAGTATCTAGGTGACAGTTGAGTTGGTTGATGTGTGTCATATGGTGTTATTTTAGTACGAACTCTTGGCTGGATTGATAGAAAAGAATAGCTTTGTGTTATTTTAGTACAAACTCTAGCATAGATAGATCGGAAGGAATAGCTTTGAGGTGGTTTCGTACCCTACAAACAAATTCTATCTTTTGTTCTCCGCTAATAGGAACTCGAGAGTGATTCTTTATTTCACTTTGAGGGATAATCATATGATACAACAATGGCAGCATTGTTGAGAGATTGCACAGTGAAAGTATGCACCCTAGGCCTCATTTTTCACCATTGCACTACCGTTTGTGTTCTATTTTACTATTTACTACCTTGCTGTTTTTTATTGTTTGGACTACAAAAACTCATATCTACTATCGATACTACACTTCTATACAATTTGCCGAACTAGTGCACCTATACAATTTGCCATTGTATCGGGTGTGTTGGGGACACAAGAGATTTCTTGTATTTGATTGCAGGGTTGCTCGAGAGAGACTATCTTCATCCTACACCTCCCACGGATTGATAAACCTGAGGTCACCCACTTTAGGGATAATTGCTATTGTCCTACAAAAGTCTACGCTTGGAGGACCAACACGAGTATACAAGAATAAAGTTGCATAGTAGACATGAGGCCGCTTGACTAATGACCACACTTGGTTGCGTTCAAAACTGTTCAATTCTTCTTGCATAGCAATAGGCCAATCATTGTCCATCAACGCATCTTGTACGTTAAGTGGCTCAATGATACGTCTCCAATGTATCTATAATTTATGAAGTATTCATGCTAATATATTATCATTCTTAGATGTTTTACAATCATTTTATAGCAACTTTATATCATTTTTTGGGACTAACCTATTGACCCAGTGCCAGTTGCTGTTTTTTACTTGTTTTTTACATCGCACAAAATCAATATCAAACGGACTCCAAATGCAACGAAACTCCTGGAGGATTTTTTTTGGACCAGAAGAAAGCCAGTGGGCCAAGGAAGCACCTGGGGGCTGCTCGAGGGGAGTAGCACCCACCAGGGCGCGCCAGGAGGCCCAGGCACGCCCTGGTGGGTGCTGCCCACCTCGGGTACCCCCGGACCGCTTCTTTACCCTATAAAATCCCAAATATTCCAAAACCCTTTGGGGTATCCCTAGATCAGAAGTTTCGCCGCCGCAAGGCCTCTGTATCCATGAGATCCAATATAGACCCCGCTTCGGCACCCTGCCGGAGGGGGGAATCATCACCGGTGGCCATCTTCATCATCCCGGTGGCCATCTTCATCATCCCGGCGGCCACCGCGATGAGGAGGGAGTAGTCCACCCTCGGGGCTGAGGGTTTGTACCAGTAGCTATGTGTTTAATCTCTCTCTCATATTCTTGAGATGTCACGATCTTGATGTATCATGGGCTTTGTTAACCACTACTGCAGGATGCTGCTAACACGACACTATGATCAGAGACCCTTTGACAAAATTGTGTGTGATGAATTAATCGCAAACAATGGTGTAAAAAACCCATCAAAAAAGGTGCAAAACGTTTGCGATGATGGATGCATCAAACATGGTTCAGATTTTAGTTCCGTGTGTGATGTAGGGCATACGGTTCAGTGCAATTTACCGTTTGTGATGAGGAGCAACAAAAGAACCAGGCAGCCAAATGAAGGTGTGTGCGATAAACAACATACGATTCACTAGGATGAACTATTTGTGATTAGGAAACACAAAAGGAATGGTCAGCCAAATCAAGGTGTGTGCGATATACGGCATGCGGTTCACGCAGATGAACTGTTTGTGTTGAGACAAGAGAACATAAATGGTTCAATATAACAAGATGTGTGTGATACGCGGCAAACAGGTGTGTTATCAGAAATGTGTGCGAAGACCGATAATAACACATACGATTGTTGCTAATAAGGCGTTTGTGTTGTGTGATGGGATTGCATATAGAACAACAACATATATATTACATGCATGATTAACCAAATTAAGCATCCAATTACATAGGTGCTACTACAACCATGGCATTTCCACACACCAATGTAAACTATTACATGCATAATTTCATAGGTGGCTACTACACACATGACACTTCCACACATCAATAAAGTAAACTATATATTACATGCATGATTAACTAGCATAAACAATCATCTTATCATCATCTACTTCTTGTGACGCTTGCTGTGCTTGTGGCTTGATCTAGGCTTATCGATTTGGGTAACGAGGCACTTCCTCATGTCAACGATCCGCCTGTGCATCTCGAAGCATGTGTACACGCTCTTGGCCGCGAACCTGAGGTGAGGTTCATCCAGTCGCCGCATCCAGGCCCTGTGCCAGGATACAACACTTGTTCTCTGGGCATCCTGCTTCATCTTTTCATAGTAGGGGTCAATGATGGCCGAGGCGAGTTCGACCGGGGAGTCCTTCATCGTGCTGCCCCAGACCCTATAGTGGTCACGGATTTCGACAAGGTTCTCACATGCCAAGCCCGTAACACTGAGCGCTTTTACATCATCGGTGGTTTCCACCATGGAGAACTTGTAGTCGGTGCTGTTGACAAACCTGTTGAAACGGTCGCAAGGCTCTCTGGCCATGTAGTAGTGGTAGATGAGTACATGATGATGCATGCACAATTGGGCGACGACAACCTTTTGATCTATCCCGGGACTACCGTCGGTGTACTGGAGGTCCATGTCAACCACCTTTTACTTGTCTCCAGCAAGCAACTGCTCAACGGTGTTGATGTAGTCGTCCACCATGGCCGGGTCGATGGTGTACACCATAGAGAGATCCGTTGCGTGGGTCTCCCTTGCGTGGGTCTCCACTTTATGCTTTCCGAACTCCATTGGAGTGCCACTGGACATCCCCTCTCTATGTGTCGTCGTGGGTGTGCTTGTTGTGTTGTGGGGCACGATCGAAAGGTTTAAGAGACTAAGGCTGTAATGGCTGCGGGAATTAAAGGGGAGGCCGGATGGCACGTCCTGATGGCAGTTCTAATTCGCAGTGCGTAACTCCATCGTGCTGCATGTAATTGCATCGCGTGGAAACACGCATGGCGCAACCACATGCATATGGGGCCTCCGACGTGATCGTGCGCAGGCCCAACCACTAGCAGAGTGTGCACGGAGGGACGCGAGCAGAGCGCTCCGCAGTCACCTCAATGGCGAGCAACCATATATATGAATATAGCAGTTGAACACGCAAGGAAAAGCTATCCACAACCCGAGCATGCCGATGGACACGAGCAGAGCATGCCGCGGCGCCTAACGGTTGAACTATTTGTATACATTAAGCACGACTGCTTAATCTATGAATGAAATATATGCTTAATTACTGAATTTTAGTTGCAAAAATTAGATAGTGCTAGTGATTTTTAGCGGCATATTTTGACAAATTGCCATTGGAACCGCTGGATGTCCTCTCTGTATGTGTCATCGTGGGTGTGCTTATTGTGTCGTGCGCCGGCCCCAAACACAGGCAGCACAACTTATAAATTGACAGGATGGAGTACTAGTTACAGTGATGCATATAATTAAGCAAAGGGATCACACATGTCTGTATTGACTAGAACGAGAATGAAATAGCACAATAAGAATTAAGGAAGCAAGAAGAAAGATGCATCCATCAACGTACGACCTCCTCCTCCTCAACTCAGTGCATCGGGCCACCGACCGACGGCTAAGGATCAGCGGCTTTTGGGGCGAGGTCAAGGTGCTTCTCAACAAAGGCATCCAAGGCTTCCAGCCGGTTGAAGAAGGCCAACATCGTAGTGTCCTCAATGGCCTTGTAGATACCTATGTACGCGATTTTCTTATACACGTGGATGTGTAGGTCGATGAATTCTTGCATGGTGAGGCGCCTCGCGGCGAGCGCGACCTCCAGGTGGACATTCTTCGTGGCGTCAGCGGGCAGTCGCAGGGCCACCAATGCTTGAAAGAGGTTCCGACCATGGAGGCCGATTAGGGTGGCAGGAAATCAGGAGCCCGGGCGCGCGGCCTGGAGGAGTATGGCTATGTCGTTCACGAGCTTCTTGACGATGGCAAACTTGTTGGTGGTGGCACTGATAATCTGGTCCAACTGAGAGTCATAGCTGGCATCGACGCCGGCCATCCACCAGCCGATCGCCAAACCCGTGTGGAGATGATCCTTGGTGCCATGCCGCGGGCCGGCGTCGTGGACCGTCCGGCACAGCCGATGGCTGCTCGCACGCATCGCCGCAATGGGTCTGGAGTGAGCACTTTTTTGCTTAGTGTAGGTGCGTAGGAAAATGCTTAGGTGCGTATGATGTGGTAGATGCATTTGAATGGAGGGGAGCCTTTATATGAGTGCAAATTGCGTTGCATTCACATTGTTCTGCCTCTTTTCCCGGTCCTCCTCCCATTACTTCCCTCATGATTTCATGATGCTAATTGAAGGAGGATGGATCATTGGCCATTCAACATTTCAGGAACCGCTACCCTCTCCCTCGTCTGCATTAAAGCCGTATCGGGAACTGCACCGCCCGCTGCACGCCTGGCTAAAGAAGCCTCCTTGCCTCCATCTATGCTTAATTCTGAATTTTAGTTGCAAAAATTAGATACTGGTAGTGATTTTTAGCTTCATATTTTGAAAAATCACAGTGTTACATGGTTGACAAATGGCAATGTTACTAGATCAAAAAATGTCAATCTTTCCAGTTTGACAAATCGCAACATATCCAATATGACAGATGAAATCTCACCAAATTGTTTGTAAAGTGGTTGCATGATAACTCACAAGTGTAGGGGATAATTGTAGCCTCTTTCGATAAGTGAGAGTGTCGAACCCAACGAGGAGGTAAAGGTAGAACAAATATTCTCTCAAGTCCTATCTGCCACTTATATGACTCTACGCACACTTAGTGTTCGCTTTACCTAGAACAAGTATGAAACTAGAAGTACTTTGTAGGTGTTGTTGGATAGGTTTGCAAGATAATAAAAAGGATGTAAATAAAAAGTAGTGGCTGTTTAGATAAAGAGGCAATAAAGTAAATATACCGAGTGTGGAAAAGTGGTGGTAGTAGTTGTGAAATTGTCCCTAAGCAATTGACTACTTTACTAGATCGATAGCAAGTTTTATGTGGAAGAGGCCACTGCTAGCATGTCATCCCTGACTTGGAATTCTATGCACTTATGATTGAAACTATTAGCAAGCATCCACAACTACTAAAGTTCATTAAGGTAAAACCCAACCATAGCAATAAGATATATTGGTCCCCCTTCAATCCCGTATGCATCAATTTCTATGCTAGGTTGAAGCTTCTATCGCTCTTGCCGTCCATACATAGTCCTATCAACATACAACTAACCCTATGGTGTGATCCACGCGCGCGCTCATATGATGGGCACCAAAGGATAGCAACATAACCACAAGCAAATTAAACCAATCATAGCAATTCATCAATCACCGATAGGACAACGAAAATCTACTCAGACATCATAGGATGGCAACACATCATTGGATAATAATATGGAACATAAAGCACCATGTTCAAGTAGAGGGTACAACGGGTTGCGGAAGAGTGGACCGCTGAATATAGAAGGGGGAAGGTGATGGAGATGTTGGTGAAGATGGCGGCGGTGTTGGTGTAGATCACAGTGATGATGATGGCCCCCGGCAGCGCTCCGGCGCCACCAGAAGCAAGAGGGAGAGAGCCCCCCTTCTTCTTCTTCTTCATTGACCTTCTCCCTAGGTGGGAGAAGGGTTTCCCCTCTGATCCATGGCTCCCATGGCGTGGGAGGGGCGAGAGCCCCTCTGAGATTGGATCTGTCTCTCTGTCTCTCTCTGTTTTTGCGCTCCTGGATTCTTCCCTCTTACTGTTTCTTTTATATCCGGAGGTCTGTAACTCCGATTGGATTGAAACCTTCGCCCAGATATTTTTACAAAAATTAGCTTTCTTGCGGCCAAAGTAGAGCATAAACCGCCTTACGAGGGGCTCACGAGTGTCAGGGGCACACCCAATGGGGCCAGGCACGCCCCCCTGCCTTGTGGCCACCTCGGGCACCGTTTCGCATTGATTCTTCCTCCGGAAAATCCCAAATATTCCAAAAATATTCTCCGACCATTTTTATTCCGTTTCAATTCCGTTTGATATGGGTTTCCTGTGAAACATAAAACATGCAACAGACAAGAACTGACAGTGGGCACTGGATCAATATGTTAGTCCCAAAAATAATATAAAAACTTGCCAAAAGTATATGAAAGTTGTAGAATATTGGCATGAAATAATCAAAAATTATTGATACGGCGAAGACGTATCAGCGTCCCCAAGCTTAATTCCTACTCGTTCCCGAGTAGGTAAATGATAAAAAAGATAATTTTTGATGTGGAATGCTACCTAGCATAATCTTGATCATGTATCTAATCATGGCATGAATCTTAAGACACGAGTGATTCAAAGCAACAGTCTATCATTTGGCATAAAAACAATAATACTTAGGGCGTCCCAACAAACAATCATGTCTTTCAAAATATCAATGCTTCCGAACGTTATCCCTACAAAATCATATAGTCTTGTATGCTCCCTTTTCTTAACACAAGGTACCCCTCATGCCTATCCCGGTGTCAGCCAAGCAATTGTTTAATACTTTAGTATTCTCAAACTTTTTCAACTCTCACGCAATACATGAGCGTGAGCCATGGATATAGCACTGTGGGTGGAATAGAATATGATGGTGGAGGTTGTGTGGAGAAGACAAAAAGGGAGAACTCTCACATCGACGCGGCTAATCAACGGGCTATGGAGATGCCCATCAATTGATGTCAATGCGAGGTGTAGGGATTGCCATGCAACGGATGCACTAGAGCTATAAGTGTATGAAAGCTCAAACTGAAAACTAAGTGGGTGTGCATCCAACTTGCTTGCTCATGAAGACCTAGGGCATTTGAGGAAGCCCATCGTTGGAATATACAAGCCAAGTTCTATAATGAAAATTCCCACTAGTATACGAAACTGATAACATAGGAGACTCTCTATATGAAGAACATGGTGCTACTCTGAAGCACAAGTGTGGTAAAAGGATAGTAACATTGCCCCTTTTCTTTTTCTTTTTCTTTTTTTCTTTTTTTGGGTGGGCTTCTTTGGCCCCCTTTTTTTTATTTAGGCTCCTTTGGCCTCTCTTTTTTTCTTTTTTCCTTTTTTCATGGGGCAATGCTCTATAATGATCATCATCACATTTTTATTTACTTACAACCCAATATTACAACTCGATACTAGAACAAAGATATGACTCTATATGAATGCTTCCGGCGGTGTACCGGGATGTGCAATGATCTAGCATAGCAATGACATCAAAAAAACGGACAAGCCATGAAAACATCATGCTAGCTATGTTACGATCATGCAAAGCAATATGACAATGAATGCGCAAGTCATGTATATGATGATGATGGAAGTTGCATGGAAATATATCTCGGAATGGCTATGGAAATGCCATAATAGGTAGGTATGGTGGCTGTTTTGAGGAAGATATAAGGAGGCTTATGTGTGATAGAGCGTATCATATCACGGGGTTTGGATGCACCGGTGAAGTTTGCAGCAACTCTCGAGGTGAGAAAGGGCAATGCATGGTACTAAAGAGGCTAGCAATGATGGAAGGGTGAGAGTGCATATAATCCATGGACTCAACATTAGTCATAAAGAACTCACATACTTATTGCGAAAATTTATTAGCCATTGAAACAAAGTACTACGCGCATGCTCCTAGGGCGGAGGTTGGTAGGAGTTAACCATCGCGCACCCCCGACCTTCACGCAAAGATAAACAATCAAAATACAATGCGCGCCAATTTGGTTACATCGCTAGTAGACCATACGTGCATGCTTCAGGAATCACAAACCTTAGCACCAATATCCTTACTAAACACAACCATCTACTAGTACCTCCCACATATTATAATCTCTATATCGCAAAACTATTGCAATGAATCAAACATATCATATTCAGCGATCTACAAGTTTATGTAGGATTTTATGACTAACCATGTGAATGACCAATTCCTGTCATCTCTCTAAATAGATATACGTGAAGCAAGAGAGTTTAATTCTTTCTACAAAAGATATGCCCATGCTCTAACAATTATAAGTGAAGCAAAATAGCATTCTACAAATGGCGGTTTTCTATGTGAGGAGAAACAGGCAATCCAAACTTCAAATGATATAAGTGAAGCACATGAAGCATTCTATAAAGCCATACTCAAAATATATAAGTGAAGTGCAAAGAGCATTCTATAAATCAACCAAGGACTATCTCATACCAGCATGGTGCATAAAAGAAAAGTTAAAACTAAATGCCAAAGACGCTCCAAGACTTGCACATATCGCGTAAACAAAACGAATCCGAAAACATACTAATACTTGTTGAAGAAAGAGGGGACGCCTTCCGGGGCATCCCCAAGCTTAGACGCTTGAGTCTCCTTGAATATTTACTTGGGGTGCCTTGGGCATCCCCAAGCTTGAGCTCTTGCCTCTCATCCTTTTCCTCATATCGAGACCTTCTCGATCAAACACTTCATCCACACAAAACTTCAACAAAAAACTCGGTAAGATCCATTAGTATAATAAAGCAAATCACTACTCTAAGTACTATTGCAAACCAATTCATATTTTGTTTTTGCATTGTGTCTACTGTAATATAGCTTTTCCATGGCTTAATCCACTGATAGAAATTAATAGTTTCATCAAAACAAGCAAACTATGCATCAAAAACAGAATATGTCAAAAACAGAATAGTCTGTAGAAATGTGAACATTCACCATACTTCTGGTACCCCAAAACTTCTACCAAAACTATGAAATAAACTATTTCTATAGAAAGACAGTGCAAAAAGAATCAGAACCATTTGACGTTCCAGTAAAAAACATAAAATCACGCACTACAGCCAAAGTTTCTATCCTGCACCACACAAAGCAACAAACATTGTAAACATCCTAAAGGAAAACCTTTGCACATTATTTTTATAATACAATGGAATTTTACAAGGGGATAATTATTTTTTATGAAAAGTTTCTGTAATTAAGATTCACAAAGTCTCCATGAGCATGAACAAAGTTCAAGGCTAGCTCCCACATCAACAATGCTTGTCTCTCTCACTTTCACTTTCCTTTTTGAAAAGTTTTGGTTTCCCCTCTTTATTTTATTTTATTTTGTTTTTAGACTATATGAAAGCACTCAACAGAAATAAATGACTCTCTAAAACTTCCAGGTTGTCTCCCTGGCAGCAATTTTTTTAAAGCCATTAAGCTAGGCATATAGTGCTCAAGTAATGGATCCACCCGGATCCCAAGGTATATCAAAGCCAATTTTAATTAACAATGATCTATAATTTAGTAGTGAGCACAAAGTAACATATATCATGCAACCACGAAGTCATAAAAGAACAATTCATGCACACCAAGTAAAGGCCAATGCATAGTATAAGCAGTTTCTTGCAATTCTATCATATTGGAAACATAGAGAGGTGGAGATATAGTTCCTTTCTCATAATAATTGCAAGTAGGAAAAGCAAGCACATGCATATTATATCTATCAAAATCATCATGTGCAATGGTAAAATGCAACCCATCAACATAATCCTTAATAAGCACAAACTTCTCCGGTATAGTGTAGTTTGGAGAATTCAAAAAGATAACAGGACTATCATGTATGGGTGCAATAGCAACAATTTCATGTTTAACATAAGGGACTATAGAAAGTTCATCTCCATAAGCATCATTCATATTGGCATCTTGGCCACAAGCATAGCAAGCATCATCAAAAAGGGATATTTCAAGAGAATCAACGAGATCATAACAATCATCATAGCAGTCATCCTTCGGTAAGCACGAAGGGAAATTAAACAATGTATGATTTGAAGAGTTACTATCATCCTTTTGTTCTTCCTACTTTTGTTCTTCTCTCTCGTCATCATCTTTTTCATCCAATGAGGTCACAATATCATCAATTTCTTCTTTCATCAATTTCTTCTTCCATAGACTTCTTCCATAGGCTTCTCAATAAACACATCAATATTGGAGTTATATTCATAATTTTCATAGCAATATCTAAGTATAGCAAAATTTTCAGGTGTGTAAACTAATTCATCAAAATCTTCAAACTCTTTAAACATAGATTCAATCTCATAAGGACCCATAAAAGCAACTGTCGGTGTACTAGAGTAGGGGTACCCTAGTATCCCGAACTTGTGCACGGGCAGTTGCAGCACCCCGCGGCAAGGCTTGCCGGGTGGCCGCCAAGGTCCTCCATGGTTTCTTTGGAGCCATTCAAGAACAAAGTATTCAAGCCAAGGAAATAAGGCCTCGGCAAGAGGAGCTTGCCGGGAAGGCCAACCAAGGCATCTCAAGGAACTTGCCGCGACGCGCCACGCGTCCCGGCGAGGCCCGGTGAGCGACAAGCTTCCGGACGCGACAAGACAACGATCGCGGCAAGGCGCTTGCCGCGACAAGCTACCACCCTGCACCTGCGCTCCAGCACATTCACCAACGTGTCGCCCTGGGACATTTCCAGGCGCGCGTGGCAAGAGGCTGTGCAGCCAGCAGTGCGCGGTGGCAAGCGGCGCTTACAAGATTGCCATCGTGGTGAGCGGTGGCGTCCCTGACGGTCCCTTTTTGCACTGTTTGGGCGATGTAGATGGGCATTTAATGCCTTTTCCCCTGCCGTCAGGGTTAGGTATGGTACACTGTACAGGTAGGTGTACCAACCGCTATTCCTTTTCCATTTTTACCCTTGTCTACGTTGCCACCTGTCGGTGACCCCTTTAGCATATAAAAGGAGGCCCATGCGCAACGTAGAGAGGGGTTTGGAAGGTTTGAAGCCAGAAAAACACTCACGCTCGGTCTCGTTAGCAGCTGGTGTGTACTGTAGCACTCAGCGCTCCCGAGCAAGAACTCAATACACTCAGACATGCAGCAGTAGGAGTATTATCTCTCCGGAGAGCTCCGAAGCTGGGTAAACCGCTCGTGTGCTTCGCCTCGATCTGCTCTTCGTGCGACGTCAGCCCCTCGCCGAACCGAAAGGGGCCCGGTCCGCCGGCCCCATAGGTGTTCGTGGATCAGTTTCCCCGACATCTTTGGCGCGCCAGGTAGGGGGGCGTCAAGGTTGTGTGAACCTGATCCGGCGTTCACACGAGCTAGATCTTCATCTTCTTCATCGGCATGCCACCGAAGAAGAAGACTTCGGCGGCAGCTATTTCGTCCTCGTCAATCCCACCACCACCGGAGCAAACGGGTGGTGGGGTAGACGCTGGCGGAAGAACGGACATCGACGAGGGAGCTCACGGTGATGCCAGGTCCAAGGGCAAGGCTGCGCAGACCTCAGCGTCCGTACATGCACCGCGCCCGTCTCAGGAGGCGTAGGACCGACAGCGTCATGGTATTCGCAGTGCCATACGTTTGTTGGACCAAGATCGAGCTGGTGGATCTCGGGGTGCTCGAGACCAGCATGCACGCCAACATGCTGGCACGAGCGAGGCACGGTCGCCTGGACGGGATACAGCTCCTTCTAACATAGTTAGAAGTCCGAGCATATCCCGCTCCTCACACCGTTCGCCACTACCGCCCACCACTCCAGCAGAAGCTTTGGCGCGAGCTCAACTGCTCCTGGATTACCCTCCAACAGCAGACAAGATCGATGAATGGAGGGCCACCATTCAGAGTCTCATTGGCTTCGCCAATGGCGACACTCCGCGGCAGCCGAGTACATCGCTGCCGCGGCAGGACCGCCAGGCGCGAGCCGATGGCGACGAAACCGGTGGGGGTGCAACCACCATGCACTCTCCACCCCGAAGGACAAGATCGCCGACTCGCCGGATCCACCTCGACAGCGACTCCACCGCATCATCAGATCCACGAGCTCGCCGCGATCAGCGCCAAGTTCTTCACGAACGACAGCAAGAAGACGCTCGAACTCGCATCGAGCGCCAATGAGAAGCGCGGCATCAATCAGACCAGCGCGCTGGGCCCTCTGTCGACATGCATGCGCCAGGGGAACTAGGCGACTTGCCTTACGCGGTAGGTTGCCCTGCGTTCACTCGTGAGCTGTGGCAAGTCCAGTGGCCCAGCACGAAGAATTTCAAGCCAGACGTGCCAGAGAAGTACGACGGCAAGTCGCATCCGTCGGAGTTCCTCAGCATCTACACCATCGCGGTGCAAGCTGCTGGGGGGCGGGACGACAAGATCCTTGCCAACTACTTCCCGCTGGTACTCAAGCCCAATGTCAGATCCTGGCTCATGCACTTGCCGAACAACTCCATATCCTCCTGGGCAGACCTATGCCATCAGTTTGTCGGCGCTTTTACGGGCGGCCACAAGCCTCCTGGCCAAGAAAGCGACCTTCATCTGCTCGCCCAGAAGGAAGGAGAGCCCCTGCACAAGTACATTCAGAGATTCAGCCGTGTACAGCACAACATCCCAGATGTCCACCCTGCCGCGGTAATCAGCGCGTTCCATCAGAACATGCGAAACCGCAGGATGCGGGAGGAGATGGCGATGTGCAAGATCAAAGACGTCAGTGAGCTATATGCCCTGGCCAACAAGTGTGCACATGCTGAGGAGGGGAGGAAACTCCCCGGAGAGAATACAGAAGCAGCAGGATCAGATAGTGAGGGGACCGCCCCGACAAAGAAAAACCGGCGGCGGAACAACAGGAAAAAGAAAGGCAAAGATGTGCTAGTCGTTGAGCAGTCCGGCAACGGAGGTGGCATCAAGAAAGCCAAAGCTGGTAGCTCCGGCGGCAACAACTACCAGGCTGTGGCGGTCGCCGACAAGCAGGACGGCACCAACAAGCAGTACTGCAGATCCACCGCACCAAGGGCCATGACCTCCAAAGCTGCAAGAAGGTCGAGCAGCTTGTCGAGCAGCAAAAGGCTGAATACGAGCAACGCGACAAGGAGAAGGCCCAGGAAGGCGCTGGAGGAGCCGGCAAGAAACGCCCCGGCCGAGGAGGACGCCGCGGCAAGGCCAAGCAGCGGCAAGGAGATAGACCTCCCCGCGGCCGCGACATGGATGAAGATGACGACGACGATGAAGATATGGATGATGACGAGACCGATGAGAAGGAGTTCCAGAAAGCCACAGAGGTCATGTGCGTTGACGGCGGTGCTTCTCTGCATACTTCCCACCGCCAACTCAAGCAGTGGATGCGGGAAGTCAATGCGGCAGAACCACCCGTCGAGTCACGCAAGCCTCTAAAATGGTCCAGCACGCCTATCGTCTTTGATATTGAGGACCACCCTGACCTCATAACTGCGGTCGGGTGCTTGCCGATGCTGGTTTCACCAACTATCCGCAACCTCAAGGTCACTAAGATGCTAGTTGATGGCAGGGCCGGCTTGAACCTGATCTCCTCCGCGGTACTCCAGAAACTCCAGATCCCTGATAGCGAGCTCGAAGAGACCAGCACATTCCAAGGAATCAATCCGGGAAGGAGCAAGCCGAAGGGAAAGATCACGTTGCCGGTGACATTTGGCAGCGAGTTGAACTTCAGGACTGAGAGGGTCACTTTTGACGTTGCTGACTTTCCATTGCCTTACAATGGGATACTCGACCGTCCAGCACTCGCCAAATTCATGGCAGCCTCTCACTATGCATACAACATGCTGAAGATGCCAGGCCCGATAAGTGTCATCTCTGTCCCTGGTGACAAGAAGGATGCTCTTATCTGCGCCGACAAGATCTACTGGGAAGCAGCAGCCGCAACAGATCGCAAGTCACTTGCCGTTGAAGCTCCCGGGGCGAAGAAGAAGACCAAGTCCGACAAGAGTCCTGATGCCCACTCCGGCAAGCGCACCTCTTCGGAGTGCTGCGCTACCGTCGAGGACGCACCATCGAGCTCCACCGGCAAGTGTAAGAAGACAATGGCAGCTCCACCAGAGACCAAGAAGGTGTCCGCCAAGGAGGATGGCACTGTTGGTACCTTCACCATCAGTGCCACTCTTGACCCTAAATAGGAAAGCGCGCTCGTTGCTTTCCTGCGGGCGAATGTCGACGTATTTGCGTGGCAACCGTCTGACATCCCCGGTGTTCCTAGGAAAGTAATCGAGCACCATCTTGCCGTCTGTCCTCATGCGCGGCCCGTCAAGCAGAAAGTCAGGAAGCAAGCAGTGGAGCGCCAAGAATTCATCGCAGAAGAAATCAAGAAATTGGAAGCAGCAGGCCTTGTCAGAGGAGTGCTCCATCCTACGTGGTTGGCCAACCCTGTAGTCGTGCGCAAGGCAAACGGGAAATGGAGGCTTTGTATCGACTTTAACGATGTCAATAAAGCTTGTCCCAAAGACCCGTTTCCCTTGCCGCGCATCGACCAGATTGTTGACTCCACGGCCGGATGTGACTTGCTTTCATTTCTTGATGCATACTCAGGATACCATCAGATCTTCATGGCAGAAGAGGATGAGGAGAAAACCGCATTCATCACCCCATGTGGCACATACTGTTTCGTACGGATGCCTTTCGGTTTAAAGAATGCTGGTTCAACATTTGCAAGGGTAGTCCATTACGCTTTTGAGCCGCAAATGCACAGAAATGTGGAAGCCTACATGGATGACATAGTGGTCAAGAGCAAGGACAAGGCGACTCTGATTCAAGATTTAGACGAAACCTTTGCAAATCTGCGCAAGATCAACCTCAAGCTTAACCCCGAGAAGTGTGTGTTTGGAGTCCCCTCTGGCAAGCTTCTCGGGTTCTTCGTGTCTCAGCGGGGAATTGAAGCCAATCCCGACAAGATCAAGGCCATTGAGCAGATTGAAGCACCAAAGCGCGTCAAGGATGTACGAAGACTTGCCGGTTGCGTAGCTGCTCTCAGCAAGTTTATCTCTAGGTCTGCTGAGCGCACCCTGCCATTTTTCAAAATATTGAAAAAGGCAAGTCCAATGAAATGGACTCCGGAGGCGGAGGCTGCGCTGCAGGACTTGAAGAGATACATGTCCTCCACTCCAACACTTGTCGCACCTAAGCCACAAGAGAAGTTGCTGCTATATATAGCGGCAACCAATCAAGTGGTTAGTGCTGCGTTAGTGGCGGAGAGGGAGGCGGATGATGAGCCAGCAACCACGGCAGATGCATCCAGCGACAAGCAGAGGACTTCACCGGCAAGCTCTGGTCCCGACAAAGATGCAGAAAAGAATGGTGCAGCGCCCAGTTTACTTTGTCAGCTCCCTTCTGCAGGGGGCTAGGTCAAGGTACTCTGGCGTGCAGAAATTGCTTTTCGGCCTTCTCATGGCCTTGAGAAAGCTGCGCCATTACTTTCAAGCACATGAGATCACGGTCGTCACTCGTTTTCCACTGAAGAGGATACTGCAAAATCCAGAAGCAACATGCAGGATTGTCGAGTGGGCACTGGAACTGTCAAGCTTTGGCCTCAAGTTTGAGAGCACTTCAACTATCCAAAGCAGAGCGTTGGCGGAGTTCATAGCAGAATGGACGCCAACACAAGATGAAGAAATTCCAGAAACGAGCATCCCCTTCAAGGAGGTAAGCAAAGAGTGGCTGATGTACTTTGATGGTGCCTTTTCACTGCAAGGCGCCGGTGCGGGCGTGCTACTTGTCGCACCCACCGGAGAGCACCTCAAGTACGTAGTCCAGATGCACTTTCCCAAGGAGCAAGCAACGAATAATACCGCAGAGTATGAAGGTTTGCTTGCCGGTCTCAGGATCGCAGCAGACCTTGGGATCAAGAAGCTCATTGTCAGGGGTGACTCACAGCTTGTCGTCCGCCAAGTGAACAAGAATTATCAGAGTCCGTTGATGGAAGCTTACGTTGATGAAGTGAGAAAGCTAGAAGATCACTTTGACGGCCTACAGATGGAACATGTTCCAAAGGCTCAGAACGACATTGCCGATGGCCTGTCAAAGTGCGCCGCACTTAAGTTACCTGTGGAACCAGGGATCTTTGTGCTCAAGCTGACTCAACCGTCTGTAACACCGTCAACTGGACAGAGCAAGAAGAGGAAGTTGATTTCTGGTGACTATTTTCCGGCAGAGCTCCCCGAAGCAGCCGCCAAGAAGGTCCCCAAGATCAACACCAAGGGTGCTGAGGAGCAGTCTGCTCCGGCAAGCCTTACAGTTTGTTCCGTTGAAGCAGACGCTCCCGACAAGTTTTGCTCCGGCAAGCTTGCCGGGGAACATCAAGCTCCGTCTGAGCCGCAAGTTCTCGCCGTAGAAGCGGATGTTCCCACAGCAGCAGATGTGCCTTTAGTCCTTGTTGTCGAGCCGCAAGCTCCAGCATGGGCACAGCAGATTGTCCATTTCCTTCAGACAGGAGAACTTCCCGAAGTGCAAGAAGAAGCGGAAAGAGTAGCCCGGCAGTCAAGTATGTACCAGTTTGTCGACAACACACTGTACAGAAGAAGACTCAATGACGTGAAATTGAAGTGTATTCACCGGGAAGACGGACAAAAGCTGTTGGCAGAGATACATGGAGGCATATGTGGTCACCACATTGGCGCAAGAGCACTTGCCGGCAAAGCGTTCCGGCAAGGTTTCTTTTGGCCGACAGCCCTCCAGGATGCAACTGCACAAGTAACCAAGTGTGAAGCGTGCCAGTTCCATTCCAAGCAGATACACCAGCTAGCTCAAGCTCTCCGGACGATCCCTTTATCCTGGCCATTTTCGGTCTGGGGGCTCGACATCCTCGGCCCCTTTCCCCGAGCTGTCGGGGGCTTTGAGTACTTGTACGTTGCAATCGACAAGTTCACAAAGTGGCCGGAAGTGGAAGCAGTGAGGAAGGTGACAGCACAGTCAGCGGTCAAGTTCTTCAGGTCGATTGTTTGCCGCTTCGGGATCCCTAACTGGATCATCACCGACAACGGCACGCAATTCACGAGCCGCACCTTCATGCAGTACATCCAAGATCTTGGCGCGAAGGTCTGCTTTGCTTCTGTTGCTCATCCGAGAAGCAACGGTCAAGCGGAGAGGGCAAATGCTGAAGTGCTGCGCGGGCTCAAGACCAGGACTTTCGACAGGCTGCGCAAGTGCGGAAAGAACTAGATTGAGGAGCTGCCGGTGGTTCTTTGGTCGGTCAGGACGACGCCAAATCGAGCCACTGTCCAGACACCTTTCGCCCTAGTTTATGGAGCAGAGGCAGTTCTCCCCACGGAACTCGTATACAGGTCACCTCGAGTGCTTGCTTATGATGAGCTTGAGCAAGAGCAGCTGCGACAAGACGACGCGCTGCCCCTTGAGGAGGACCGTCTTCAGGTTGCTGTACGAGCTGCTCGATACCAGCAAGCTTTGCGCCGCTACCATAGCCACAAAGTTAATGCCAGAAGTCTCAAGGAAGGCGACCTTGTTCTTCGGCGCGTTCAGTCCACCAAGAATTCCAACAAGTTGACGCCGAAGTGGGAAGGCCCTTACCGGGTGAAACGAGTCACTAGGCCTGGCGCTGTCCGCCTTGAGACCGAAGATGGCATTCCGGTGAGCAATTCCTGGAACATTGAGCATCTTCGTAAGTTTTACCCGTAAGGGGTGTCGGTGTCAAAACCGGCGGATCTCGGATAGGGGGTCCCGAACTGTTTGTCTAAGGCTAATGCTAACAGGAGGCTGTGGACACAATGTTTACCCAGGTTCGGGCCCTCTCGATGGAGGTAATACCCTACTTCCTACTTGATTGATCTTGATGATATGAGTATTACAAGAGTTGATCTACCACGAGATCAGAGAGGCAAAACCCTAGAAGCTAGCCTATTGTATGATTATTGTTGTGTCCTACGGACTAAACCCTCCGATTTATATAGACACCGGAGGGGGCTAGGGTTACACAGAGTCGGTTTACAAAGGAGGAGATCTACATCCGAATCACCAAGCTTGCCTTCCACGCCAAGGAGAGTCCCATCAGGACATGGGACAAAGTCTTCTATCTTGTATCTTCACAGTACAACAGTCCGGCCAAAGTATATAGTCCGGCTGTCCGGATACGCCCTTATCCAGGACTCCCTCGATAGCCCCTGAACCAGGCTTCAATGACGATGAGTCCGGCGCGTAGGTTGTCTTCGGCATTGCGAGGCGGGTTCCACCTCCGAATACTTCAAAATTAATTCCGAACACAAGGACCGTGTCCGGCTCTGCAAGATAAAATTCCATATGCCACCATAGAGAGAATAGTAACCCACAAATCTAATCTGCTGACGACTCTTCGAAAAGTGACATCACGCCACAGTCCGGTTTTTATTCGAACCATTTTTTACGACCTGCCTCCGCACATATCGTGAGGCGGTTTCGTTGGCACGTCTTGTCAAAGCAGAGATCGTGTCCCCTTAATGCGGGATCCTCTTCAATACGGGTGTGGGTAACCCAACCATACCATCAATTACGATAAGTGGGAATGAGCAAGATCCGTTAGGCAAGCGGGGAGGCGTAAAGTTTTATCGCCTTGATAAAGGGGGAAAGCCTCATCCTTCCTACCCATGCTTTCTTCTACTTCTGTTCACCCCTTTCCTTTCGCACAAGCCCTAGCGCCCAAGCATTCATCCTCCCCACCAAAAAAGGTCCTCCAAAAATGTCCGGATCCGGAGCAGGAGGCAAGTGGATGGCCTCCTCCGTCCAGGAGAAGGATATTAAAAAGCTGCGGGCGGTCGGATATCTGGCCAAGAAAATCGGCCACCGTCTTCCAACGGCGGGACAGATTGTCCCTACTCCGGAGCCCCATAAGAGAGTCATTTTCCTCCCCCATTTCATCCACGGGCTCGGGTTCCCCCTCCACCCTTTTGTTCGCGGCATCATGTATTACTACGGGATTGATTTTCACGATCTATCCCCCAATTCTTTCCTCAACATCTCGACGTTTATTGTCGTGTGTGAGGCCTTTCTCTGTATCTCGCTGCACTTCGGGCTATGGCTCAAGATCTTCAACGTGAAGCCCAAAGTGGTGAATGGCGAACATGCCAAGTGCGGATGCGCCATGGTGAGCAGGATGCCCAAGGTCACATGGCCGACGGGTACTTTCAATGATCCCGTCAAGGAGTGGCAGCAACAGTGGTTCTATATCACTAAGCCACGCGGTAAAAAGTGGGCCGCTGCTCCTAAGTTTCGATCTAGAGCCCCTTTGTAGCTCACGTCCTAGCCCAAGAAGGGCGTGAACTGGTCGTCGTCCGACAAACTGTCAGTGATCCAGGCGCGTGTCAAAGGTATGGAGGACAATGCCATCAGGCTTGTTGACGTGGTCCAGGTGATGTTGGTCCGCCTGATTCTTCCTTGCCAGCACAGAGGCTGTGATTTGTGGGAGTATGACCCGACCGAGCACCAGACCCTGCGGGAGCTTTTCGGCTCCTCGCACAAGGACATCTGGAAGGTGCTCTTTAAGTCCGGCAAACCATGGCCGGACTCTGCCGCAGACCGCGAGTACCAATTGTCCCAACCCTCCAGTCCGGTAAGTCGTCATCATATCTTGGCTATTCGCATGTTTCATTGATATTTCCCGAAGGAGATGTTTTTTAACGTGTTTTTCAACAGTTGTCTTAGGAATGGACGAAGGTGGCGGAGCGGATTCATTGTCCGGCCCCGCTGCCGGAAGAACCGGCGGGACCTCTTCTGACGAAGATGCTGGTCCCAGCGCCTTACAAGGCGCCGAAGAAAGAGGCCAACAAAAAGGCCAAGGAGACCAGGAGCAGTCTCCGTTGTCGGGGTGCTTCGGACACGAAGTCCGAAGACTCCAGTGACCCTCCCTTCTCCAGAGAGAACGAGAAGGAGGAAGAGGATGAGGAGGAGGAAGAGGAGGAAGGAGAGCCCGAGTCCCCTAAGAGGGGGAGGAAGAAAAGGACAGCCTCCTCATCCTTAGAGGCAGATTCGCCTAAGAGGGGAAGAACATCCATCCCCGAGGCGTCCACCACGGCTACCGACAGCAGCCCGGAGTGGGATCCCAGGGCCTAGCCCCTGGTAAAATCGTAAGTGCACGAAATCCGAACATATTCATGCATCCAGAATTTACTAGAATGTAGTATTTTGATTTGCATCGTACTTTTTACAGTCTGGCGAGGTCTCCGGCCCAACAGGCCCCATCAGAGGACTCATTGAGTTCCGATGCCTTGGAGAGTGAGACACCTCCCAAGGCCCCTTCCCCAAAGTCTGGCTATGACACCGAGGTGTCGTCAAAAAAGGACCTGAGACAGGGGGCGTACCTCGGGGG
The DNA here is from genome assembly GCF_018294505.1 of Triticum aestivum. NCBI lineage: Eukaryota > Viridiplantae > Streptophyta > Magnoliopsida > Poales > Poaceae > Triticum > Triticum aestivum. The sequence goes on along the minus strand of NC_057798.1, from coordinate 729,885,027 downwards.
CCGGACGCGCGGAAGCGGCAGTTCCCATGAATATCGACGGCGGGGGCGATCGTGGATTTGGCCCGCAGCCGGACATAGTCCGGAGACCCTTAAGACTCCGAGATCAGGCAGGCAGCCCCTCTTGACTAGAGGGGGCGATCCTACTCCGCCTGCGGCCTCCGTCCAACCAAAGGCGTCAAGTGGCCTACCGACAGCACTGGAGAGTGCGTCCATCGTTGATGAACACCGCGCCCTTATGGGCGTGGTGATAGAAAAGATTCAGGCCACCGAGAGCGGACCAAATGAATCCTGCGTCAGCCTTATAAAAGGCTTGGAGGTATGTGTAGAAGACTGTCATAGTATAGATAGTAGCCCCTGATACACTGTTCGGAGAGGACAGGAACCAGACAGGGGATCAACTTCCCATCCACAGGAGACTTAGCTAATGACATATATATTTTTTTGTGAATCAGATGTCTGTAGCGACTGCCTCCTCTCATACTGCGAAAGTGTCCGGACTCAAGTAGAGTCTGGTGCAGGCCGAGGAGGAACTCGGCCGAGTGAAGAAGCAGCTGGAGCATAAACAAGGTATGTTCTGAAACTTTTAGTAAGTTTTAGCACAAGTAAGTAGTTGTGACTATCTTAAAGTATATATATCACGCGCTCCAGGGGCGAATGCCGAAATTGAGGCGCTCAAGAAGGTTGTTGCCTTGGCCGAAAAGAAAGCGGCCACGGAGCAGGCTCTCTGTGAGAAACACGAGGCGAGGGTCATGGAAGCTGAATGAGAGCTTCAGGAGGCCGTAGGGAGAAGCGAGAGCTTGGAGCAGAGCCTATCATTGAAAGAATCCGAACTCGCCCAAGCTTTCCGGACAACTAATGAGGCTCGGGAGGAAGCCCAGCCTCAGCTGAAGGATATTCAGGAGGCGCGGAAGATTGCGGCTGGTAAGGGTTTTTGTTTTTTTTGTTCAAACCGCCTTCCGGTTTTGCAGGGAAGATTCATGGTGACCCATGGAATCCTAATTTTTTCAGGGGCATTTGCGGATTTGCCATGCAGCATATCTGATGCTACCCAATTATGCCGAGCTAAGAAGAAGGAAACTGCAGAGAAGCTCTTCTGATCGCAGTATTTCGTGCCGAATTATCCGGTGCCATTTGTCGACTAGCTCAAATAGCTGATCGAACTGCATCAGGCGGCCGAACTAGCCATGAAGGATTTGGTTATCCGGCTGTGGCCCGCTGAGCCCATACCGAGCAGTTTCTTTGGGCTCGTGAAGCGGATTGTGAGGGCTTGCCCTCGGCTGGACGTCATTAAGAGGTCGGTTTGCACAGAAGAGGCACGAATGGCCTTTGCCTGTATGAAAGTGCACTGGGGAAGCTTGATGCTGAGAAGCTGATGACCGAGGGGCCGCCGGAGGGGAAGGAGCGCTGCAAGCCCGAACTATATTATGATGGTGTCCTGAAAGGCGCCAGCCTCGTGGCCGAGGAATGTATAAAAGACATTATTTTTCCCTGAAAGCAGTTGTGCTATCCTTTGTAAGTCAAAGCAGAGTCAGTTATATGTAGGTGCATGTTATGTGTAAATTTTATTCCTGTGCGGCTGTTTAATATGTTAGTCTTGAGAGTTGGCCAGTCGTCGGCTTCTGCCTCCACGTAGGAACTACAGGGGTGTTCGGGATACACCTGAACACTCTTTATCCCATTCTTAGGTCCATGAAGGAGGTGTTCAGCACAGCGAACCTGGCAATCGGACTATAGGGCTTTATTACTCTCACTTAGCCATAGGAATTCAAGTATGGTAGGCGCAGCCCCTAGTGTTCGGAAGACCGCACGGGGGCTCTAATAGCGCCTGATCGGTGGATCGATTCTTCGCACGTTGCATTTTATTATGGCATTATGCGGAATAAATCCTTCAAGATTTTAAAAGCTCTTGAACAGCTGACCAGCTCTCGCGTCATCATGACAGTCGGTTTTCGGCTTTCTCTACTGAGGTGTTCGGCCGGCAGAACCGGGACACAATCGCAGTAGTTCTCCCAGCACTACCTTAGCCGATATTGCGGAACGTAAGGTACCAAAACATGGGAGCCGGGCAAACCCAACCAATGATCCAAGACATGATTCGGAGCTGATGCATATAATGCTATAAGTTCGGGGTGCCGAACGACCGAGAAGGTGTTCGGACTTTAGTCGCCGTAGTACGGGTGCAAGGAAGCCCCTGACGTTCAAAGGCATAACACGATGTTCAGATGTCCTTATGACAAAATGTCGTTGAGAAATAGCAGATAAGCGTCAAATGACTCTACATGTTGTATTTAAGTAACACATCTATGCGTATGAGTACGGTGCATGTTATAAAAGAGAGGCATGACGGCAGAACCTGTTGGGGCCGGGCAGTGGTTGGCTGTGCCCGAGTCCGGAGAAATATCCGAATTGTATTCAGGTGAGGTGGAGATCCCCCCTGTGTGCTCCAAGCTGCTTCCAAGTCGCCGGTCCAGTTTTGTGCGAGGGCGAACTTGCAAATAATGCTTAAGAGGCGTGTGTGAGCAGTGGCTGAGCCGTGGATGTGATCCGTCCGCCTTGTGCTGAAGGATCTGTATGAGCTATGATTAGGTTGGGGCATCATGAAGTAGTTCGGACTCCCTTGTCGGTGTCCGGGAGTTCGGCTGTCGAATCTAAGTTCGATTGGAAAAAATCGTGACTCGCTGCTTCAGTGAATAAAGTAGCCGAATATTCTTCGGCGCCGAGGCAAAGCTCGGTCTTGACCGCAATTGTGACTTAATCATGCGGGTCTTGGGTCATAATGCGTCGAGTCGCAGTGTATCCTGGCGGTGCTGAATAGCTACTGCCTAGAGGTGTAAGAGCAAAAGTTGGTATGACATTTTTGGCTATCCGGAGACCATCTCCGGGGTGGCGGGACCTAAGTGGTCGTCACGCCTATTTATGAAACTCTAAAATGAGTTTCTTGGTGGGTCTGATCCTCAAGTGATTGCTCCCTCGACTTGATAATCTGGGCTTCTTCATGCTCCCTCCGTCGCCGGCCTGCTGATTTTTGTAAAGACCCAACATTCTCTATTTGTATGATTGGTTGTCGCTCCTGGGGTGCCATGAATTTGACATGGGCGGTCAAGTATGTTGTTCAAGCTAGAGGGGCCCGAATTAAGATGTTGAAGTCTCTTCTCCCGCTCAACAGGTTGAGGATTACGGGCTCCTGTGTTGATCGCCGTTCCCTGGGCGCCATCTTTTGCCTTGGGAAGCTTATATTTGTTGCACCAAGGTTTGTAGACTCTGCTTTTGTCCGCTGATGCGTCCGGGGTGCTTGCTATGTTGTTGTTTGGTATGTAATGCTGGTCTTGTGCACAGCCCCTTGCCGCAGTGTGCTGTCGGCGGGGTGTAGGCCTGCGTTTGATTTTTAGTGCCGCCTCTTCGAATTGAGGTAGTAGTCTGCGCTTTGGGTAGTATTTTGTTCGGCACTCGAGTCCGTATTCTTCGGCTGCCCGGGCCTTAGTCTTTCTGTGGGCAGATCTTTATCAGCTTGAGGCTCCTGATGTTTCTTTTTTAGGCTTCTTGCAGTGGCTATAAGCCGGCGCTTGAAGAGCTCCTGCTTTATGGGATCCTCTGGTATGCCGAAATTGTCGTTACCGAGGCTCACCTCGTCTTCGGAGGGACGCATATAGTTATCGTCCTCCAAGTATCCATTTGTCGCTTGTTCATCTTGGCTAGCCTGCCCATGTTCCTATTCGGCTTGCTCGAAGGTGGGTTGATCAGGATCGTATTCCTCTTCGGCACCATTTGGTTTTTCTTCTCCAGTGCCGGTGTTGTTGTGGCGGGGCTTGGAGTGGCGCCGATGACGCCCATGTTTTGATTTTATCCACGAGGGGTTCTCTCCCGTTGCCTCATCGCCATTGGTTTCCTTGGGAGTATCCACCATATATATATTATATGAAGAGGTGGCAGTCCAGCGCCCTGTGGGCGGTGGTTCCTGTTCTTCTCCCGCATCGTCATCTATACCGTCGATGTCTTCGGAGTCGAAGTTAAGCACATCGGTCAAGTCGTCGACCATAGCTATTAAGTGGGTGGTGGGTGGGTAACGAATTTCTTCGTCGCCATCTTCCCACTCGAGTCGGACATAGTTAGGCCAGGAGTCTCCTGACAAAGAGAGAGACCTTAATGAATTCAGCACATCTCCGAAGGGTGAGTGCTGAAAGATATCCGCGGCGGCGAACTCCATGACTGGAGCCCAGTTAGATTCGATGGGCACGGGTGCGCGCGGTCCGGAACACACTATCGGAGATGTGTCTGGGGGCCCGGAGGTACAGATTTCCTGAGGAGAGGAGTCTGTGTTCGGCTCCAACGCCGATGAGTGTGCAGCCTTCGGGGTGGGGTCCATCCACCCACCCTCGGAAGGCACGACCTGCTCTGTAACGAAGTCTGGAGCTGTAGCAGGTGCGATGTTCCGAATACTGTCCAACTGCGGATCTAGGTCATGCACGTCGTGATTGTTCGGCGCTCGTGACACGGGCCCGAGTCCGTCGAAGATCAAGTCTCCGCGGATGTCGGCAGGGTAGTTTAGGTTTCCAACCCTGACATGATGGCCAGGGGCGTAGCTATCGATCTGCTCCAGATGGCCTAGCGAGTTGGCCCGCAGTGCAAAGCTGCCGAACACGAAGATCTGTCCGGGGAGAAAAGTCTCACCCAGGACGGTGTTGTTGAAGGTTGGAGAAGCCATCGAGCCTTATAGCGACGACACAAAGGAACTCTCAATGAAAGCACCAATGTCGGTGTCAAAACCGGCGGATCTCGGGTAGGCGGTCCCGAACTGTGCATCTAAGGCTAATGGTAACAGGAGGCTAGGTACACGATGTTTACCCAGGTTCGGGCCCTCTCGATGGAGGTAATACCCTAGTTCCTGATTGATTAATCTTGATGATATGAGTATTACAAGAGTTGATCTACCACGAGATCAGAGAGGCTAAATCCTAGAAGCTAGCCTATGGTATGATTGTTGTTGTGTCCTACGGACTAAACCCTCTGGTTTATATAGACACCGGAGGGGGCTAGGGTTACACAGAGTCGGTTTACAGAGGAGGAGATCTACATCCGAATCGCCAAGCTTGCCTTCCACGCCAAGGAGAGTCCCATCCGGACACGGGACGAAGTCTTCTATCTTGTATCTTCATAGTCCAACAGTCCAGCCAAAGTATATAGTCCGGCTGTCCGGATACCCCCTTATCCAGGACGCCCTCAAGGGGGAGAGAGCCCCCCTTCTTCTTCTTCTTCCTTGACATTCTCCCTAGATGGGAGAATGGTTTCCCCTCTGGTCCTTGGCTCCCATGGCATGGGAGGGGCGAGAGCCCCTCCGATACTGGATCTGTCTCTCTGTCTCTTTCTGTTTCTGCGCTCCTGGATTCTGCCCTGGCACCGTTTCTTTTATATTCAGAGATCCGTAACTCCGATTGGATTGAAACCTTCACCCAGATATTTTCCCAAAAATTAGCTTTCTTGCGGCCAAAGTAGAGCCTCAACCACCTTACGAGGGGCTCATGAGGGTCAGGGGCGCGCCCCCCTGCCTCGTGGCTACCTCGGGCACTGTTTCGCATTGATTCTTCCTCCGGAAAATCCCAAATATTCCAAAAATATTCTCCACTCCGTTTTTATGCCATTTGGATTCCGTTTGATATGGGTTTCCTGCGAAACATAAAACCTGCAACAGTCAGGAACTGGCACTGGGTACTGGATCAATATGTTAGTCCCAGAAATAATATAAAAAGTTGCCAAAAGTATATGAAAGTTGTAGAATATTGGCATGAAACAATAAAATATTATAGATACGACGGAGACGTATCACTTCACACGGGTCATCCAAAACAACCGTTTGCGTTGAAGAGATGCACAAATGCTGCTCTCACTTTGCATACGGGTGTTCTTTCTAAAACATTTGCGATCAAGACCCATTAAAACCGATAGCCATTAAAACCAAGACAAGTGGCGTCACGTGAATGGTTAAAATTTGAATTAGACATATAAATGCCTCAATTAATGCATAAAAATGTCCAAACGAACCCTGAAAAATCCCAAAAATTGACATAACAATCCTGTTGTTCTATGTTGACACGAGAATTTTTTTCAAATCAATAAGGTCAGTAAGAGGCAATGGATATCGTTTTGTCCCCAAAGGTGGGACGTTCCCTACCGAAACCATCAGGCTTGTTGTGAGAAGCTTTGGTTTGTGAGAAGCATATCCCATACCTGCCGCAAATGGGACAAATTATTTACCACGATGTGTTTATGCCGCTCCATTATAGCATGCATGCCAAGTTTCATGAATTTCATACGAGCTTTGGATTTATACTAGAATTTAGAAACCAGGTATCTCAATGTTTGCGGCCGAGCGACGGTGGCAGGGTGTTTGACGACATTCATTCTCATTTCTTGCATGGGACCTAATTAAGCATGCAACCAAGGACACATATTTGAATTTTCAACCAATTTATATGCATTAGAGCATATGTGTGCATGTATAGTTCAAATTGGAATTATGCACATGAATGCATAGAAAACTCAGTTAATGTATAAAAATGTCCAAGCGAACTCGCAATATCCCAAAAATTGACACAACACCCCTGTTGTTCTATGGTGACACCAGGAAAAAAATTGAAACTGAGAAGAGGCAATGCATATCGTTTCGGCTAGAAAGGTGAAACATTCCCTACGAAAACCATCGGGCTTGTTGTGAGAAGCTCTAGTTTGTGAGAAGCATATCCCCAAACCTGCCCGAAATTGGACAAAAAATTTACCACGGCATGTTGATGCCACTCCATGACAGCATGCCAAGTTTCATGAATTTTAGATGAGCTTTGGATTTACTAGAATTTAAAAACCAGGTATATATATCTCAATGTTTGTGGCCGAGTGACGGTGGCAGGGTGTTTGACATTCATTCTCATTTCTTGCATGGCACCTAATTAAGCATGCAACCAAGGACACATATTTGAATTTTCAACCAATTTATATGCATTGGAGCATACTAGCCATCAACCCGTGCATCAGCATGGGCTAGAACTTCTAATATTAAATACTCCCTCCACATATTTTACTGTGCATATAATATTAATTTGAAGTAAAACTTTGTAAAGTTTGATCGACTTATAGAAAAAATATCAACATTCACAAGATGAAATCAATATCATTAAATGCGGCTTGAATTTTAATTGCAATATTCTATGCCTTTAGGATAGTACATGTTTATATTTTGTTGCAAGAATCAGTGAAAAATAATCACGATCGGCGGCCATTGGTAGGAGAGCAGGACTGAAGCAAAGGAGGAGGCATCGACCTTTTCTTGTTTTATTTGGTTGTGTCTGTTTAATCTTTTATTGCATGTATGTATGTTACCTTTTGGAAGGTTTTATTTCACATATGTGGTGAGATGTCTTTTTTGAGGTTGTTTCTTTTCTGGTCATGTTGCGTTGTATTATGTTTTCCCACCAGAGATCAAGTCGTATGTTTCTTTGGAAGATTATATTTCACGAATGTGGCGAAAACTCTTTTTGTAGCTTGTTTTTTTTCTAGGAAGTAAGGTGGATGCTAAGGACAATTTTCTTTTGGGAGGCATGGGCTTAATCTTTAATTGTATATATACGTGGTGAGAACCCTGATTTTTTATTTTCCTGAGAAGTAACGTGGGCGCTAAGGACTCACCCTTTTTCTTTACGTGGTCTGATTTTTTTCCTGGGAAGTAACGTGGGTGCTAAGGACTCACCCTTTTTCTTTACGTGACTCCTATTTTTTTTCTACATGTTGGTTTGGTCCTTTGGATATGTAGTGTTTTTATTTGTACAGACGGGTGGTGGTATAATTTTTGTTACGCAAGTTTACTAATATTTATTTCACGAGTAATTTGTTTTGTGGCTATATTTCACGAGCAAACTGTCCAATTTGTTTTTCCTTTTGTCGTTGGGACTTTTTTTGGCATCCTATCGTTAGGATTTTTTAATGGGTGTGACCTTTCCTTTTTTTAACTTGTGGCCTTCGTTTTTTGTTTGTTTTCTACGTGACTTTTTTCTTTGTTTGTTTAACAAAAGTTGGACGTGTCCGATGCATTTTTTATAGGACGGCATAATCTGCGTTACGCACTTTATTCTTTTATCCTGGTCGTTAATTCTACAATCTAACGGCTTTTTTATAGGATGCACTTTGTTCTTTTATCGTGGTTGTTAATTCTACAATCTAACGGCTTAATTAATTTCGATGATGTGAATTAATGAGAGATCATGAAAGGTGCCTCCAATTAGTAAACATAAGATGTGTGCATGTAGTTCAAATTTGAATTAAGCACATGAATGCATAGAGAACTCGGTTAATGTATAAAAATGTCCAAGCGAACCCCGAAAAACCCCAAAAATTGACACAACACCCGTGATGCTCTATGTTGACACTAGGAAAAAAATTGAAATTGAGAAGATGCAATGGATATCGTTTCGTCCAGAAAGGTGAAACGTTCCCTACCGAAACCATCATGCTTGTTGTGAGAGAAGCTCTGGATTGCGAGAAGCTTATACCATAACCTGGCAAAAATGGGACAACATTTATTTACCCCAACAGCTTGATGTCGTTCCATGATAGCATGCCAAGGTTCATGAATTTTAGACGAGTTTTGTATCTAATAGAATTACAAAAGCAAGCACCTCAACATTTGCTGGAGAGCCACCGTGCCGTGGTGTTTGAAATTCATCCCCATTTCTTGAATGGGACATAAGCATCAATCCATGGACACATATATCATTTTACAACCCATTTTGGAGCACCGGAGCATGTGCATGTGGTTTAATTTTGAATTGTGCACCTGAAATTCCTAGAAAACCAAGTTACCGTATAAAAATGTCCAAACGAACCCTAAATAATTCCAAATTTTTGACGACGCACCTATAGTTGCATGTTCACTAAGATAGAAGTTCTAGGAATTCAAACACCATCCTTTGAAGCTGTGACCCCATTGTGTAATTCAAATCAAGATGAAAAATCAAGTACATCCCACACAGTTTATTATCACCAACCGTGTGAGATGCAGTACAAAATATCCTGGAGCATCGTCGGTGTATAGTACGCCTTTGGCTTACTCGAGAAGGTTCGTCGGCTACAGTCCATAGCCTGCTTTGAATAAGGGACCATGCCTGATGACACTTTGCATGCCAGTTTTTTCGCTAAAGCGATTCCAAATTTCGTCTTCCGCGGAGATATCTACCTCCCCGCCCCCTCCCCCTTACCAAAAGACATATTTCCCTGTTTCCGCCTTCCTTTCCAGGTTGAAATCTTCACTCCTTGCTTGCAGCGCCGCCTCCTCGTCGGCGACCCTCCTTCACGCTGCTCGGCCTCGCCTATCCAGGCAGGTAATCCACACACGAACCCCGTCCTCCTCCTCCTTCCACATCCCACATGCCCCGACCGCCGGCGCAAGCGCGGCACCTTCCACCCAAATCACCGAACCCTCCACCAAATAAGCATCATCCTAAGCCATGGTGCACGCAGTACAGCCAGGAGCATTTGGCAGCGGAGAAGAAAATCATGGCCACATGCGCGGATGAGGTTGCGATGGCTGCCATTCGTGCCGAACCCCAGATCTTTGAGGAGCACCTCGCTATCGACGCCTCGCGCGCCGATGCTGTGGCGCGGTTGGCTTCTTTAAACGACAGTTTGTGGCATTTTCTGAGGCCACCGTCGGTGCCTTCGACAAAGACTATGAGGTGTTTTCTCAGCGTGCACGTGCTTACCTCATCTCGAGAGCCAGCAGGTTGGTGCCCAGAGCGGCTCACGCAACTCACCACTATGACGAGGGCACCCACGATGCGGAGGCCTCGCCCTCTTCCATGTCCAAGGATCCAATCGTCACCGATATCTCCGACAATGAGTAGCTTGTCTTATTAGCTCACAATAAGGACCCATGTTCATTTTGCTAGCTACTGCCTTTCCTTAACAAATTTTAGTGAATTGTGCTAGCTACTTCTACGATGCAATCTTCTGCTCTAGTGTATATGTTCTATATGTCGTGCAATGTGGTGTTCAGTTAACTGTTTGGTTCAATTCTGCAAATGTGATGTTTAATTTTTAGGGTGCAATTTTCCAAGTTGTCAAGCATGCTTGGTTTGGTTAACTGTCTGATCTTCTATTAGGAGTATGTTATATTGTGCAATATGGTGCTCAGTTAACGTTTGGTTCATTTGTTGTGGTGTTTAGTTGAATGTTTGGTTCAATTCTACAATGTGATGTTCAATTGTTGTGTGTGCATTCTGTTATTGTATACCATGGGAGAAATTAATCGAATTTGGCTGTGCTAAATACATGAGAAACAAATAAAATTGCTATATTTCCAAGTTGTTAAGCACGCTTGGTTTGGTTACCTGTCCGATCTTATATTAGAAGTATGTTATATTTGTGCAATGTGGTGCTCAGTTAACGGTTGGTTCATTTGTTGTGGTGTTTAGTTAACTGCTTTGTTCAATTCTGCAATGTGATGTTCAATTGTTGTGGCTGCATTCCGTTATTGTATACCATGTGAGAAATAAATTGAATTTGTCTATACTAAATACATGAGAAACAAATACAATTGCTATATTTCCAAGCTGTTAAGCATGCTTGGTTTGATTAACTGTCTGATCTTCCATTAGGAGTATGTTACATTTGTGCAATGTGGTGCTCAGTTAACGGTTGGTTCATTTGTTGTTGTGTTTAGTTAATTGCTTGGTTCAATTATGAAATGCGATGTTCAATTGTTATGGCTGCATTCTACTATTATATACTATTATACCTTGTCTTTTTTATTCCTTTGTCCCATTTCCAATATAGAGAAGATATTTACACACATCCTTGTTTTCAGGCCTTTCCAAAACAGTTCACTAATGATTACCTCTCAAACCACCTGTATGGACAGGAGGCGAGGAAGGTTTTCATACAACACCCACAGTTCAATATTGAAGTGTTCCTGAAGAGGACTAAGAATGGACGGTCAATCATTCACAGGCACTGGCCTAAAGTTGCAAAGACCTTCAACATCAATTAATGCTCAATATTCGCCTTCCGCTTCAGCAGTTTTCCTGATGAGATGCATCTGTTTGTGTACCGTCTATGATGCTAATTTCGAAAGGTTCTAGATGTTGCACGTGAAACTTGGTGCTGGTGCAGTTGTGTAATGGGGAGTTGAGTGCTGAAGCTATATCATGTTGTACTTTGATGTATTTCAATTATGAAATCATGCTTCCCTAATATGGAAATGAAATATATTATGTGTTTAATATGAATGCCACTTAAATTAATAAATGGAATATTAATAATAGGGAAATTAGCCTGCTAATTTTTTTTTTTTGATATTGCAAACAGTTATTGAGAAAATACTGTGGGCGATGACCTAAGGCAACACACATAGTTTCTTCTACGCACCGTGTGTGATGCATTCAATAATGCAAACGATAAAATTATTAATATTGTGTGCGATGGGAAGGCCATCACAAATGATTTAACCGGGAAAATTATGTGTGATGTACCTATGAACGGAAAGGTTTTCCTTGCAACAACTATGTGGGATGTATGTACGAACGAAAACATTTCGCGGGGACTGACTGTGTGGAATGAACTTACGACCGAAAATGATTTCGCCTGTATAATTGTATTTTTAGCACTATTGTATGTATAACCGTATTTTCTCGCTCGCCGGTCGCACACGACCTCATTTTGCCGAGCGTGTGTGCCAGGAGGGCATATCCCCGACGGTTTCTGGGTCATGTGCGAAGGACCCCCTAATCGCCCACACTCACTAGGCGACGGTTATACAGGCGAAATCATTTCCAGTCGTAAGTTAATCCTTTGTGTTATTTTTTAATCCTTTCATGTTAATTAAGAAAAGGAGGACATGCATGATACATATTTTAAGGTTTTTAACACAGCATAATCGAAGTTCCTCACAAATCGAGCATATACTCATTCCTATGAACGCACACATACACACCCTACCCCTATTAGAACCTTTAGTGGGAGGAACATCTCCTCCCACTGAACGAACTTTCGTGCAAGTCTAAAATAAATTTAAAACAATGCGAGCACCTATGCCAAAAGTTGTTTATCTCAATTTTTTAATCCTTTCCTGTTAATTAAGAAAAGGAGGACATGCATGATACAAATTTTAAGGTTTTTAACACAGTATAATTGAAGTCCCTTAGAAAATGAGCATATACTCATTCCCATGAACGCACACATGCACACCATACCTCTATTAGAACCTTTAATGGGAGGAACATCTCCTCCCACTGAACGAACTTTCGTGGAAGTCTGAAATAAATTGATAACAATGCGAGCACCTATGTCAAGTCTACGACTTGAATCCTGATGGGTTAGTGATACCACTGTCCTCCTAACTATCCATTCATAGAGCCAAAAGTTGTTTATCTCAAATTTTTTGTTCAAACACACGATTTAGTTTTTATCCTCTATTAGAACCTTTAGTGGGAGGAACATCTCCTCCCACTGAACGAACTTTCGTGGAAGTCTGAAATAAATTTAAAACAATGCGAGCAGCTATGTCAAGTCTACGACTTGAATCCTGATGGGTTAGGGATACCACCGTCCTCCTAACTATCCAGTCACGGAACCAAAAGTTGTTTATCTCAATTTTTTTGTTCAAACACATGATTTAGTTTTTATTACTTATTTAAATTTCATTACTCTTAATGATCTTTATATTGTCATGATGCTACAAATAAATCAAAGTTTTTTCGTAAAAGATGTTGTCAATCAGATCAATTTACTTCGAATCCTACCCACGTTCCAAACTTTGTGTCCTGATCTTCAATTGATTCATCTTTCTTCATAAGACTCCGTTGTCCCGTGACATGGTTCCTTGACCTGACCAACGTTTGTTTATAGGAACTAGAATTCTCTTCCCGGACATTGCCATTGGCATTAATATTCATGACTAAATTTGCATTAGTTTTATTTTTCATTGAAACGCACGATGTATTTTTTAAATTATTACATTTTTTTACTTTTGATGTTCTTTCTATTGCAATGAAGTTATGAATATATCGAAAGTTTTTCTATAAGAAAACATTGATAATAAGATCAATTTAATTTTCTGCAAAAAAAATCAGATCAATTAAATCTGAATCATACCCCATGTCTTAAACTCCATGTAGTGAACTCATGATGCTCAAAAGATGCATATGGTTTTTGACATAAGAACCATTGTCCCGTGACATCGTTCCTTGACCCTACCTACCACGGTCCATATGAACTAAACTTTTTCCCCATTGCAAGGCACGGGCATTTGTGTATCCGGATAGAAATCGTATCAAAATTTCAGCCCAATCGGAGTTACGGATCTCCGGGAATTTAAGAAAGAGTGAAACGGCAGAATCAGGGAGCGCAAAAACAGAAGGAAACAGAGAGAGAGATCCAATCTTGGAGGGGCTCCCACCCCTCCGCAACCATGGAGGCCATGGACCAGAGGGTAAACCCTTCTCCCATCTAGGGGGAAGGTCAAGGAAGAAGAAGAAGAAGGGGGGCTCTCTCCCCCTCTCTCCCAGTGGCTACAGAACGCCGCCAGGGCCATCATCATGACGGAGATCTACACCAACAACTTCACTGCCGTCATCACCAACTCTCTCCTCCTCTATGCAGCAGTGTAACACCTCTTCTCCCTGCTGTAATCTCTACTTGTACATGGTGCTCAACGCTATATATTATTTCCCAATGATGTATGGCTATCCTATGATGTTTGAGTAGATCGGTTTTATCCTATGGATTGATTGATGATCGTGATTGGTTGAGTTGCATGTTTCATTATTGGTGCTGTACTATGGTGGTCTCCGTGTCGCGCAAGCGTGAGGGATCCCCACTGTAGGTTTGCAATATGTTCATGATATGCTTATGGTGGGTGGCGTGAGTGACAGAAGCACAAACCCGAGTAAGTAGGTTGTTTGCGTATGGGAATAAAGAGGACTTGATACTTTAATGCTATGGTTGGGTTTTACCTTAATGATCTTTAGTAGTTATGAATGTTTGTTAGAGTTCCAATCATAAGTGCATATGATCCAAGCAGAGAAATTATGTTAGCTTATGCTTCTCCCTCATATAAAATTGCAATAGTGATTACCAGTCTAGTTATCGATTGCCTAGGGACAAATAACTTTGGGCCATTTGCATTTCTGCCCCTAACTCGAACCACCTACTCAGATTTACCCCTAATTTCAAAGCATGCTCAAATTTGCCCGTCTGCCATTAAGTCACTACTCAGAATTGCCCTTCCGCCCAGTCAAAGGCCTTTGACCATCAGAGGCCCATGTGTACTATAGCAGACAGAAAGTGCTACAGTATTGGATGGAAAGTGCTAAAGTACTATACAGAAGGGCATTTCTTACTAGTGACTTAACGGCAGAGGGGCAAATTTGAGCATGCTTCAAAATTAGGGGCAAATCTGAGTAGTGGGTTCGAGTTAGGGGCACAGATGTAAATGTCCCAATAAGTTTCTCATGACGAAAAGCTCTCTACACAGACTAACTTAGTTGTTTCTTTATCTAAACAGCCCCTAGATTTTATTTACGAGCTCTTTATTTTCTTGCAAACCTATCCTATCACATCTACAAAGTACTTCTAGTTTCATACTTGTTCTAGGTAAAGCAAACGTTAAGCGTGCGTAGAGTTGTATCGGTGGTCGATAGAACTTGAGGGAATATTTGTTCTACCTTTAGCTCCCCGTTGGGTTCCACACTCTTACTTATGAAAGAGGCTATAATTGATCCCCTATACTTGTGGGTTATCAAGACCTTTTTATGGCGTCGTTGCCGGGGAGCAATAGCGTGTGCTGAATATTCTCGTGTGTGCTTTTTGCTTTATCACTAAGTAGATTTTATTTGTTGTTCTAAGTTGTTCTCTGTCTTTAGTTATGGATATGGAACATGAAATACCAAAAAAATTAGGTGTACTTACTACTCATGGAGATGGGGAACCTCCTAAAACGCTCGATGCTCATTATGTGAAAGATATTATGCACTACTTTAATAATCCTGAGAAAACCCCATGCAATTATGTAATGGGAGACACATTGGATCACCGTGAATACTTTAGGGATTATTGCTTGACTCAAAAAGGGAAACTATTATGGGATCAAATTCATATGTTGCATTGGTATGCTCGGGAACTATGCTTGAGATATGACTATACTTGTTGCTCTAGGATAAAGGCTCCACACCTTCCCTTTTCATGTAAATTTAATGATAATCAAACCTTGGATTCTTATGCTAATAGTATTTATGATTACTAT
>NC_057798.1:729860477-729868221 GCF_018294505.1 Triticum aestivum | reverse complement strand
GAGTACCAAAAGTACGGTCAATGTTCATATTACTATAGACTATCCTGTTTAAGAAAGATTCTGTTTTTGATCCATTATTTTGCTCGTTTTGATGAAACTATCGATTTTATCGTTGGTATAAGCCATGGAGAAGTTATAATACAGTAGATAAAATGCAAAAACAAAATATGAATGAGTTAGCAATAGTACTTAAAGTGGTGATTTGCTTTATTATGCTAATGGATCTTACGAGGGTTTTGTTAAGTTTTGTGTGATTGAAGTTTTAATGTTTTGGGTGAGATCACGATGGATGAAGGAATAAGGAGTGGCAAGAGCCTAAGCTTGGGGATGCCCGAGGCACCCCAAGGTAATATTCAAGGACTCCCTAGCAACTAAGCTTGGGGATGCCCCGGAAGGCATCCCCTCTTTCTTCTAACGATCGTCGGTTACTTTACTTGGAGCTATATTTTTATTCGTCACATGATATGCATAAATCTTGGAGCGTCGTGTGCTTTCTATTCTTATTTTAGCAATGCACCATGATGGTATGATATTGAAAGCACAAGTGCTCCCTGGGTGATTTTGGTAATTAATGTCAACATATCTCTCATTGAACTAAAATTCCTACCTAGTATATTTCAGATAAGTTCAACATTGGAGTGGCATGGACAAGAGGATGTGGAACCCCTTCAAGATGCTAATACTCTACTGGAATTGGCTTCTTTTCCGTCCGCCATGGCGGACGTCAAAGGCACAGATCCCAGACGGCAAAGTCCTTTGCCTTCAGCCAGCGGACGGCAAACAGTCCGGCTGAACATGTGCCAGCAAAGGCCTTCTTTGCCGTCCGCTTCGCCGAAACGGACGGCAAAGGATTGTGCCGTCCGCCATCCGAGGCCAGCAGACGGCAACGACGACGGACGGTAGCGGGTGTGGGGTGAGAGCCGTTAGGTGGTTAATGGCGCTCTTTGTCGTCCACTGACGGACGACAAAGAGCTTAGCTAGGGAAGCACTGGGAAGCTGCCACGTGGCCAGCTATGCCGTCTGCCACCAAACGACATAGATGGCCCTGTTTGCCAGGCCTATTTGGTCATTTTGTCATCCGCTTGCAGACGACGAAATCACCAAATAGGCAGCCAGTGTTCCCAGTTTGCACAGGTGACTGCCACGTGTCCTCTTTGCCATCCGCTAGCAGACGGCAAAGAGGCTATACATCCCCTGTTTTTGTTTTAATCCAATTAATTAGACATGGTTTCAAACACAGATATACATGCATACATATCCAACATATCCAAGAGCATGTGCAACAACATATTTCATCAAATCCAACAACATAGTTCAACAAAGTCCAGCATATCCATATATACATAACCACAAACAAGTTTCCAACAACATATCCATATAGACATACATATCCAAACAAGTTTTCATAAACAACAAGTAAGCACAGAAGAATAATACACTCCATGAATCCAAGCCTTCCTCATGTAAAGCAAATCTGCAAATTGGGAAAGATGAAAGTTAGAAGAGGAGGAAGAAGAAGAAGAAGAAGACTAGTTAGAAGAAGAAGAAGAAGAAGAAGATTTTTTTCTTCTCTTTCTTTTTCTCCTCTCCTCTTCTTTACCTTCTTCGTCATTTTAATGCTAAGCTAGGTAAAAATGCTAAGTGTAGGTCATTTTAGAGCTAAGCTAGGTAAATAGGTCATTTTAGAGCTTAGTAAGGTTATTATGTCATTTTCGAGGAAAATGAGCTAAGTCTATATCATTTTGGAGGTAACAAAAGATTATCATGCCATTTTTTACCTAAGTATGCTAAGTATGTCATAAATGAACTAAATAAGCTAAGTATAGCTCATTTTTTATCTAACTTAGGTAATTATCCCATTTAGGAGAAAAATAAGCTAAGTATCCATTTGTAAAGCAAAACATTAGAGAAAACTTTCCCTCATCACAACAAATATGATGAAATCGCAATTAAGGTAACAATTGATCCAACAGCATAATGATACCAAGCCTCATTATATATGGCATATTTTCTAATCTTCTTAAGCTTCAGGCGCATTGCATCCATCTACAAGCGCATTGCATTCATCTTCATCTTGTGATCATCGATGACATCGGCAACATACAACTCCAATGTCATCTTCTCTTCTTCAATTCTTTTAATTTTTTATTTCAAATACTCATTTTATTTTCAACTAAATTTAACTTCTCGACAAGAGGGTTGGTTTCAAATTTTGGTTCACATACCTCCTAGACTAAAATATCTCTATGTCAACTTGATGGCCATAATTGTCATAAATGCGAAATGCAATAAATAGTTATGAAAGAGAATTTACCACATCTAAATCATAAAGCAGGCGAGAGCCGACGGGGACGGATATCAAGACCATGGCACTATGTATAAGAAACAATCATACAAAGTAAGAATATTATACATACCAACTATATAAATCATACAAAGTACAACATAAAAATTTGAATACCTAATAATCACTATCGGTAATGACGTGCTCATCATCATCATTAATAAATGCATCATCATCATCACTATCAGTAATAACGTGCCCATCATCATCATTAATAAATGCATCATCATGTGGAAGGCCACCTTTACGTAATCATTCAAGCATTGACAGGTCATCTGCAGCAGTAACTTCTTCTTCTTTCGGCTCTTCTTGTTCCGGCTCGGGGTCGGATTCACTATCATTATCTACATCAATGTTCTGGGGTGGAGTAGCGCATTTATTGAAACATTTTTTTGCAAGACGTGTTTCTTGGAAGAATTCTCCTTTGTCATATGTGTCTTGGTTAATGTGACGTTCATATTCCTCTTCATTGGGGGGAGGTGGTCTAACATGTGGCGGAACTTCATAAATGACATCCCAACCACTGAGATTTGGCTCACTTTGACAGGCCCATGGTAGATAGAAAACTTGGGTTGCCTGTTGAGCCGTAATATAGACATCGGGAACATCCAAATGGGTGCTTTGTTTGATTTCGACTAGCCCTATATGTTCATGAGTCCTTCTAGTCTCCCTGGGCTGGAACCAATAACATCTAAAGACTACGACATTTGGTGGGTATTCACCATAGAATTGAAGTTCATAAATTGCTTCAACTCTTCCATAATACTCGACACCTGCTTCGCCGATAGCAGACACACAACAATTTGTAGACTTTCGGTCGGCCATAGATAGATCTTTGCCATAGGTACGAAAGCGATACCCGTTGATGTCGTAATTGTCAAATGAACGGACCTTATAGCCAAAACCATTAGCTACTTGTATCAATTCGGCATCCATAATTTGTGAATTAGCCTACAAGTTTAATACGAAAGGATTGTTGCATTAGTCAAAAATTAGCCAAAGAAATTAAAGGGTATAATGGAAATAACTGCATATTTAAATAGAAAGATGAGTAACATAGCAAGTACCTCGCACTGACGATACTTGATATTTACGGTACCATCGACACCGAGGAACCCCCTAACCCGCTCGTCCCCGTGTAAACTAAATAGCAACTACCATCGGTGCAAGTTACATGAGGTGGTCGGCGTTGAACACTAGATCCACATCCCAGAAGTGAAGCCGGCGCCCGGCGTCCCACAACAATAGTTCTAGTGGCCGATGATGGTCGCACACCTTGGCGAATTTGTCTGGCAGCCTCTGCGATGAGGATTAAAGCCAAGTTTTGAAATTTCAAACAACCAAACCGACTTGAGTTAGTTTGGGTGTTTCAAGTTTCAACACTTAGCTTTCAATCATCATCTCTGAGGCTGCCAGACAAATTCTCAATGGTGTTCGACTGCCATCGACACCGACAACTGTTGCTGCTAGACGCAGGACCCTGTTTCACTTGTGGGACGTGGGTGTAGTCTTCGACACCGACGGTCACATGTACCTCGTACTAACGATACTTGCTATTTAGGGTACCATCGACATCGAGGAACCCCCTATTTAGGGTGTCTTCTTCTTCTTCTTCTTCTTCTTCTTCTTCTTCTTCTTCTTCTTCTTCTTCTTCTTTCTCTTTTTTCCTTTTCTTCTTATTCTTCTTCTTCTTCTTCTTCTTCTTCTTCTTCTTCTTCTTCTTCTTCTTCTTCTTCTTCTTCTTCTTCTTCTTCTTTCTTCTCCTCCCCCTCTTCTTGTTCTTCTTCTTCTTCTTCTTCTCCTTTTTCCTCTTCTTAAATATAGCACTAACCTAAAACAAAACAAGAAAAAGCTACACCTAAACCAAGTAGTAACCTAAACCTAAAAACTCAAAACTACACCAAAACCTAGCACTAACCTAAACCTAAAAACTCAAAACTACACCTAATTAAACCTAGCACTAACATTAAACAAATCAAGAAAATAGAGAACAAAAAAATAGAAAAAAACAGAAAAAAAATTACCTCTTGCTCCGGCGAGGTCGGCCGGTGGGGCGGGGCGGCGCAGGGGCCCGCAGGGAGGAGGACAGCAGCGGGGCAGGGCGGTGCAGGGACCTCGGGGAGAGGTTCGGCACCGGGGCAGGCCGGTGCAGGCCACTCCGGCGACGTGACGCGGCGGGGCGACGGGGCACAGCGAGGCGACGGTGCACTGCGGGGCGGCGGGGCGCGGCGGGGCGGTGCGGCTACGGGGCAAGGCGGGGCGACGAAGCGCGGTGGGGCGACGGTGCGACAGGGAGACGGGGCAGGGATGGCCGCCGGTGGCGACAGGGGAAAGAGGCGGGCACGCGGGAGGGAGAGAGAGAGGGGGAGATGGCTCAGCCCGTTAAGTGGGCCTTCTTTGCCGTCTGTTAGCAGATGGCAAAGAGGCCACTATTAGGGATGGCCCAAGTGTCCTCTTTGTCGTCCGCAAGCAGACGACAAAGGACTAACATTGCCGTCTGCCAGCAGATGGCAAAGAAGAAGCGGACGGCTAAGAATCTGACCTAGTCATACGTTTCCAACGTATCTATAATTTTTGATTATTCCATGCTATTATATTACCTGTTTTGGATGTTTATGGGCTTTACTATAAACTTTTATATCATTTTTGGGACTGTCGGTGTACTAGAATAGGGGTACCCTAGTACCCCGAACTTGTGCACGGGCAGTTGCAGCGCCCGCGGCAAGGGCTTGCCGGGTGACCGCCAAGATACTCCGTGGCTCCTTTGGAGCCATTCAAGAACCAAGTATTCAAGTCAAGAAGACAAGGCCCCGGCAAGAGGAGCTTGCCGGGAAGGCCAACCGGGGCATTTCAAGGAACTTGCCGCGACGCGCCACGCATCCCGGCAAGGCCCGGTGAGCGACAAGCTTCCGGGCGCGAAAAGACCACGACCGCGGCAAGACGCTTGCCGGGGCAAGCGGCCACTCTGCGACCACGCTCCAGGGCATTCACCAACGTGTCGCCCTGGGGGCCTTTCCAGGCACGCGTGGTGGAAGGCTGTGCAGCTAGCGGTAAGCGGTGGCATGCGATGCTGACAAGATCGCCGTCGTGGCAGGCGGTGGCGCCCCTGACGGTCCTTTTCTACACTGCTTGGGCGACATAGACGGGCATTTAATGCCCTTGTCCCCTGCCATCAGGGTTAGGTAGAGAGCACTGTACAGACAACTGTACCAACCACCTCTCTTTCCCTGCGTTGCCACCTGTCGGTGACCCCTTGTGCATATAAAAGGAGGCCCATGTGCAACGTGGGGGGGGGGTTCGGCTCGACTGGTTCGGAAAGTTCGGATCATTTCGAAGCCAGAAAACACTTAGCTCTCTAGAGCAAGAACACAAGACAATCAAACAAGCAGCAGTAGGAGTATTATCTCTCCGGAGAGCTCCGAAGCTGGGTAAACTGCTCGTGTGCTTCGCCTCGATCTGCTCTTCGTGCGACCTCCGCCCCCCGCCGAACGGAAAGGGGCTCGGTCCGCCCATCCCATAGGTGTTCGTGGATTAGTTTCCCCGACATCTTTGGCGCGCCAAGTAGGGGGAGTCGAGATTGTGTGAACCTGATCCGGCGTTCACACGAGCTAGATCTTCGTTTTCTTCATTAACATGCCACCGAAGAAGAAGGCTTCGGAGGCAGCTGCTCCGTCCGCGTCGATCTCACCGCCACCGGAGCAAACGGGTGGTGGGGTTGACGCTGGTGGAAGAACGGAGATCGACGAGGAAGCTCACGGTGCTGCCCGGTCCAAGGACAAGGCTGCACAAACCTTGGCGTCTTCACATCCGTCGTGTCCCTCTCAAGAAGCGCAAGACCGACAGCGTCATGGTATTCGCAGTACCATACGCTTGTTGGACCAAGATCAAGCTGGTGGGTCTCGAGGCGCTCAAGACCAGCATGCACGCCAACCTGCTGGCACGAGTGAGGCACGGTCGCTTGGACGGGATACTGCTCCTTCTAACATAGTTAGGAGTCCGAGCACATCCCGCTCCTCGCGCCGTTCACCACTGCCGCCCACCACTCCAGCGGAAGCTTTAGCGCGAGCTCAACTGCTCCTGGATTATCCTCCGACGTCGGACAAGATAAACGAATGGAGGGCCACCATTCAGAGTCTCATCGGCTACGCCAACGGCGACACTCCACGGCAGCCAAATACTTTGCTGCCGCGGCAAGACTGCCAGGCATGAGCCGGTGGCGACGAAACCTGTGGGGGTGCAACCACCGTGCACTCTCCACCCCGAAGGCCAAGATCGCCGACTCGCTGGATCCACCTCGACAGCGACTCCACCGCATCGTCGGATCCACGAACTCGTCGCGATCAGCGCCAAGTTCTTCAAGATAGGCAACAAGAAGACGCTCGAACTCGCATCGAGCGCCGAAGAGAAGCGTGATGTCAATCCGACAAGCGCGTTGGGCCCTCTGTTGACATGCATGCGCCAGGGGAACCAGGTGACTTGCCGTACGCGGTAGGTTGCCCTGCGTTCACTCGTGAGCTGTGGCAGGTCCAGTGGCCCAGCACGAAGAATTTCAAGCCAGATGTACCGGAGAAGTACGACGGCAAGACGCATCCGTCAGAGTTCCTCAGCATCTACACCATCGCGGTGCAAGCTGCCGGGGGGCGAGACGACAAGATCCTTGCCAACTACTTCCCGCTGGTGCTCAAGCCCAATGTCAGATCCTGGCTCATGCACTTGCCGGACAACTCCATATCCTCCTGGGCTGACCTGTGCCATCAGTTTGTCGGCGCCTTCACAGGCGGCCACAAGCCTCATGGCCAAGAGAGTGACCTTCACCTGCTCGCTCAGAAGGAAGGAGAGCCCCTGCGCAAGTACATACAGAGATTCAGCAACGTGCAGCACAACATCCCAGATATCCACCCTCCCGCGGTAATCAGCGCGTTCCATCAGAACATGCGGAATAGCAGGATGCGGGAGGAAATGGCGATGTGCAAGATCAGAGACGTCAGTGAGCTATATGCCCTAGCCGACAAGTGTGCACGTGCTGAGGAAGGGAGGAGACTCCCCGGAGAGAATATAGGAGCAGGAGGATCTGACAGTGAGGATACTGCCCCGGCAAGGAAAAACCGGCGGCGGAATAACAGAAAGAAGAAAGGTAAAGAGGTGCTAGTTGTCGAGCAGTCCGGCAACGGAGGTGGCGCCAAGAAATCCAAAGTTGGTGGCTCCGGCAAGGAGATTGCCGCAGAGGTTGTGGCGGTCGCCGACAAGCAGGACGGCTCCAACAAGCGGTACTGCAAGATCCACCACACCAAGGGCCATGATCTCTAGAGCTGCAAGAAAGTCGAGCAGCTTGTTGAGCAGCAGAAGGCTGAATACGAGCGGCGCGACAAGGAGAAGGCCCAGGAAGGTACTGGAGGATCC
>NC_057798.1:729856668-729859170 GCF_018294505.1 Triticum aestivum | reverse complement strand
GGAGGCAACAACCGCAACAGATCGCAAATCACTTGCCGCTGAAGCTCTCGGGGGGAAGAAGAAGACCAAGTCCGGCAAGAGTTCTGATGCCCACTCCGGCCAGCGCACCTCTTTGGAGTGCTGCGCTACCGTCGAGGACGCACCATCGAGCTCCACCGGCAAGTGTAAGAAGGCAATGGCAGCTCCACCAGAGACCAAGAAGTTGTCCGCCAAGGAGGACGGCACTGGTGGTACCTTCACCATCAGTGCCACGCTCGATCCTAAATAGGAAAGCGCGCTCGTTGCTTTCTTGCGGGCGAACGTCGACGTGTTTGCGTGGAAACCGTCTGACATCCCCGGTGTTCCCAGGAAAGTAATCGAGCACCATCTTGCCGTCTGCCCTCATGTGCGGCCCGTCAAGCAGAGAGTCAGGAAACAAGCGGTGGAGCGCCAAGAATTCATTGCAGAAGAGATCAAGAAGTTGGAAGCAGCAGGCCTTGTCAGAGGAGTGATCCATCCTACGTGGTTGGCCAATCCTGTTGTCGTGCGCAAGTCAGATCCAGAAATGGAGGCTTTGTATTGATTTTACCGATGTCAATAAAGCTTGTCCCAAAGACCCATTTCCCTTGCCGCGCATCGACCAGATTGTTGACTCCACAGCCGGATGTGACTTGCTTTAATTTCTTGATGCATACTCAGGATACCATCAGATCTTCATGGCAGAAGAGGATGAGGAGAAAACCGCGTTCATTACCCCATTACGGGCTCCTGTGTTGATCGTCGTTCCCTGGGCGCCATCTTTTGCCTTGGGACGCTTATATTTGTTGCACCAAGGTTTGTAGACTCTGCTTTTGTCCGCTGATGCATCCGGGGTGCTTGCTATGTTGTTGTTTGGTATGTAATGCTGGTCTTGTGCACAGCCCCTTGCCGCAGTGTGCTGTCGGCGGGGTGTAGGCCTGCGTTTGATTTTTAGTGCCGCCTCTTCGAATTGAGGTAGCAGTCTGCGCTTTGGGTAGTATTTTGTTCGGCACTCTAGTCCGTATTCTTCGGCTGCCCGGGCCTTAGTCTTTCTGTGGGCAGATCTTTATCAGCTTGAGGCTGCTGATGTTTCTTTTTTAGGCTTCTTGCAGTGGCTATAAGCCGGCGCTTGAAGAGCTCCTGCTTTATGGGATCCTCTGGTATGCCGAAATTGTCGTTACCGAGGCTCACCTCGTCTTCGGAGGGACGCATATAGTTATCGTCCTCCAAGTATCCATTTGTCGCTTGTTCATCTTGGCTAGCCTGCCCGTGTTCCTATTCGGCTTGCTCGAAGGTGGGTTGATCAGGATCGTATTCCTGTTCGGCACCATTTGGTTTTTCTTCTCCAGTGCCGGTGTTGTTGTGGCGGGGCTTGGAGTGGCGCCGATGACGCCCATGTTTTGATTTTATCCACGAGGGGTTCTCTCCCGTTGCCTCATCGCCATTGGTTTCCTTGGGAGTATCCACCATATATATATTATATGAAGAGGTGGCAGTCCAGCGCCCTGTGGGCGGTGGTTCCTGTTCTTCTCCCGCATCGTCATCTATACCGTCGATGTCTTCGGAGTCGAAGTTAAGCACGTCGGTCAAGTCGTCGACCATAGCTATTAAGTGGGTGGTGGGTGGGTAACGAATTTCTTCGTCGCCAGCTTCCCACTCGAGTCGGACATAGTTAGGCCAGGAGTCTCCTGACAAAGAGAGAGACCTTAATGAATTCAGCACATCTCCGAAGGGTGAGTGCTGAAAGATATCCGCGGCGGCGAACTCCATGACTGGAGCCCAGTTAGATTCGATGGGCACGGGTGCGCGCGGTCCGGAACACACTACCGGAGATGTGTCTGGGGGCCCGGAGGTACAGATTTCCTGAGGAGAGGAGTCTGTGTTCGGCTCCAACGCCGATGAGTGTGCAGCCTTCGGGGTGGGGTCCATCCACCCATCCTCGGAAGGCACGACCTGCTCTGTAACGAAGTCTGGAGCTGTAGCAGGTGCGATGTTCCGAATACTGTCCAACTGCGGATCTAGGTCATGCACGTCGTGATTGTTCGGCGCTCGTGACACGGGCCCGAGTCCGTCGAAGATCAAGTCTCCGCGGATGTCGGCAGGGTAGTTTAGGTTTCCACCCCTGACATGATGGCCAGGGGCGTAGCTATCGATCTGCTCCAGATGGCCTAGCGAGTTGGCCCGCAGTGCAAAGCTGCCGAACACGAAGATCTGTCCGGGGAGAAAAGTCTCACCCAGGACGGCGTTGTTGAAGGTTGGAGAAGCCATCGAGCCTTATAGCGACGACACAAAGGAACTCTCAATGAAAGCACCAATGTCGGTGTTAAAACCGGCGGATCTCGGGTAGGCGGTCCCGAATTGTGCATCTAAGGCTAATGGTAACAGGAGGCTGGGTACACGATGTTTACCCAGGTTCGGGCCCTCTCGATGGAGGTAATACCCTAGTTCCTGATTGATTAATCTTGATGATATGAGTATTACAAGAGTTGATCTACCACGAGATCA